>NC_081410.1:21543293-21740793 GCF_030272615.1 Cryptomeria japonica
AGGCGTCATGGTTTTTAGCACTATCTACACAATCTCTAAGTGCAAAATCTCATCTACTATGAATGTGACTTTGAGGGAGAAAATTTGCATACCCCAATTCTCAAGATCTCTTAAGACCAGTGTCAAACTAAGAGCATAATAAAACCTTAACATGTAGGAGATAATAAAACAGTGGCAAAAAGAACAGCCAACCCAATATGCAAGGAAATGAAACATTCACTATCATGAACCAACAATAAAAAGGAATAGTGGGAGCAGCCAAATCTGTAAGGATAATAAAAATCTGGACCTTCTCTTAACAATCAATATCTGTATGTTAGATAAGAATCTTCCATAAAACATAATGCAAGCAGTGGCAAAGAAGACAGTAAATAGCATTTGAGGCTGGGCATAAAACATGCGAAATTTTCTTCTTTAACCCATTCCACACCCAAAACGGAAAGGAAGATTGACAGAACCAAACAATTCTAAGGAAAAAACAGGACTAATGTCCAATCAACATTCTTCGATGGGGACATATTTTAACAATATTAAAGGAGAGAGAATAAATATGATATATAGAAAAATAGTTTCTTTTGGAATATTTGTATAATTTTCTCCTTTAATTGGTCAATGGACATTTTGTTGATGATACTTTCTTCATCCTTATTGAAGATCAAGACAATGGTAAGTGGGTTATTCAATACTTGATACTTCTTATCGGGCTCTTTACTCGAATATCTAATATCAAAAGACACGACACTACAAGTAATATTTTCTTCTTAAGCCAGGTTGGTTAGATAACTTTGTCTGGAAATGGATTGATTATGATGGGTCTTTCATTTTTTGGATATTCCCTTTGCTTTTCAAGCTTCTCATCTTGCCCGATCTATCAAGTTGTTGTTGGCGAGATGGAGAAAAAACTCAATTATCAAATTTGTTCAAAAAAGTGTTGGCTGCCACTCATGTTTATTATTCCTTTTTTTGGATGGCCTCAAAAACCTGTTATCTAAAGGTTGAAATATTGCCTAAAGACTTCCTCTTGGCCTCCAATGATGGGCATTGAGGATTTCATTTTGTTGCTTGAAAATTTTGGTGTCTTCCTCATGATGTTATTGGCCTATGTTTTCTTCCAATCTATTGGCAAGGTATTGCCCTAGATGTGTTAAATAGATTCTTAGGGCTCTTGAGGGAAATGAAGCTTAGAAAATCCTCATCATAATTATATCAATTGAAGCATGCCTACTAGATGACCAACACGGAAATAGCTATATCTTGGCATGTTCCTCACCATGAGGGAGCCAATTCATCTTTGAGATGCTTTTGTCATTAAAATCATTTGGAAGGAACGTAAGGCTATAAAGTTGTGGCTCTTCTAGTTGGGAAATAAATTTTGCAATGGATTTCAATCAAAGAAAAAATTATTTGGTGCTCTATTATTCATTTTTGTCAAGATCACATATTGAACAAAGTGTCATTGATACATGCCAAGACTTTTTTTAAACAAGACAATAGAATTCTAGCAAATCCCATTCATAGAGCCACCAAGAATTTCTTTTCTTGGCTAGAGATTAAAATAAAATTTAGGTTTTCTATCCAAATCAAAAGACTTCTTAGGTTATTGTTGATGTTACTCCTCCATCAATGATTCATACAATTTGGTAAAAATCATTCAAGCATTGGTGGAAGGATTGGAAGTTGTATTCTAACACACCATTTCATAAGTATGTTTCGTAAGGGATATTTGTGGCTCTATCCCCATCTTAATATGGTTGGTTAGTTGAATCATCATTGGTAGCTTCAATTCTCTTGGTACTAAGCATCACAAATTATAGACTATCTAGTCAGCCATTCTTGACCCTAAATTCATCCATTTTGCCTAGTGTTTATATACGCCCTTTTTCTTGGTTCTTTCTTAACATATTTGGGGGTTATTAAATCCTTGTTCATTTTATGGACAATTAGAGACTCTCAAGCATTTTTATTTTATTTTATTTTGTACCAAAGATTAGGAATCTTGGAATTGGATTCATAATTTTTCAAACCTTTTAGACTAATTCATTTTTTCTAGCATATGGTTTTGTTAGGGGGCTGACCTTGTCCCTCTTTCAAATATACCCAAAATATAGTATGCTTTTAGGTTGGAGATTCTCTTCACTATTTAGCAAGATAGAAATATTGTTTCTTAAGATGTTATATTGATTTTCATTTCTCTCTATACATTAGAGTTATGATTTTCTCTAATTTTCTCATCCAAATTCAAGTGCAAGCTAGAAATTTTGTACTTGAGGTGGCCCATCTATAGGAGTCTTTGGACCATAAAGACAATGCTCTTTGCACTATTTCCAGAGTCTCGTCTCCCTCTAAAATCAAATCTTCGAATATAAAATAGATTTATACTCCATTTATAATATATTCATATTCAATGTCTAATAGATTCAAACATTAATATGGACTTGTATTGGTTCATTTTAAATATAATAATTTTTTTTTAAAATAGAAATTTAATTGGTGTTGATAATCAAATATTTCAATGTCTTTGAATATCTATTTGATTTTATTTATAATTATTCAATCACTAAAATAGCAAAAAACATTCTTTTTTTTTTATTCATATGGAAACTTGGTGGCTCTTAATTAACTAAGAACTTCAACATATGTAAACCACTTGTACTTTCACAACTCACTCATACATCTAGGATGGGTGCTTTGAGAAATCACTTAAATGGGAAAAAACCCTCCCCCAAAAGAGAGATGAAATCTATACAAGAGAACTCTCATAGAAGTATGTGAGGAACAAAACCACATGTGAGGAAAAAGTCCCCCCCATATGAGAGAAGAAGAGAAGCTAGGAAGCCCCCCCTCAATGTAGAATCTGCACCAATGATAGAAGCTCAATGAAGTATGAAGAAACTGCTCCATGAATGTCGAACAACATTCCTCCCCTTAGGAAGAAACAAAACCAAAGGTGTATCCATGAAGTCCCCCCAATCATGAAGGGAAGATGTATGAAAAAAACTGAGGATGAATGAAGTCTCTAAAAACTACTCAATTGTCCCCATGTCGATGCTGAAAGATACCCCCTCCAAAGGTGGTAAACTGCTCCACACTGCTGAAAAAGGTACTCCAAGATCTAGTGGAGATGGATGTAGAACAAGTCCCAAAGACTCACATGTCTCCTCTAAGGATAAAGAGACCTCCTCCAACTATTGTACATAAGTATCCACAATCATATCAACCTCGAAAGAATGATCATGTAGAGAATGAACAAGAGGGTCAGAGTATTCCCTCGCAACAATCGAAGAAGGATCATCTTTGTTAGAGAGAAGATGAATATCATCAATAATTTCTCCCAAATATGCAATGTAGGATTCCACAAACAAACCTGCAAGGTCTGTCAAGTACTCATCCCATGAAACTGAAGCTGGAAGATATGAAATATCCTACTGCGCTAAATCACAAGAAGGCAAAACTGTCGCACTATCTGCATCATCGAGTGCAATAGGTGATGTGATATTGATAGGAGGAGATGAAACACAAGGCCCAAGAACGTGGTCACATGTGAGAATCCCCAAGTTCAAGCACCCAAAGTTCTCCTCAAAATCTGAATCATCACAAGAAGTGTGATCATCATGTGTAGAATTATCATATGTGAAATCATCATCATCAACAAAATCTGAAAAGGAGTATAACCGAGATCCATGATCAACTACCCCAATCACAATGATAGCTCTAGTCTCCAAGTCTCTAATGAAAACTGACTTGGGTGTGAACTCCACAATTCTCTTAGTTGCACCATGTGTGATTTGATAGATGGAAAGGAGATTGTTTGTCAAGTAGGGTACACACAACACATCATTGAAGGAGTTATCCCCAATGGCAATGGATCCTTTCCCAATCACATTCATGTATGTATGATTGCCCATCAAAATCTATGGCATGGTGCAAGGCTCAAATGAAGAGAACATAGACTGCGAAGATGCCATATGATGAGAAGCCCCTGAATCTAGAAGCCATCTCCCTGAATCATGACTTGTAGTAGCACAAAGAGCTTTTCTTTTTCTTGTCCCAAAAGAGTGAGACTTCCCACTTGTAGAAGCCATGAATTCTTTCCCTTTCCCTTTTGAATGTGAGGAAGTGGAAGTTGATGAATCCTCCTTCTTGTAGGCATTAGGTAAATCAATGTTGTGCTTTTTGAAGATGTGAGTGAGCTCATCAATCTTCTTAGAATGGCAACGTCACTCCTCATGACCAACCCTTTTACAATAGGTACAAGTAGGTCTCTCCTTCTTTGGTGAATTGTCCTTCTTGGAAGAGGATGAATCTCCTTGGTGTGGAGAAGGTGGTGCTTTGTCCTTAGGCTTTGATTGCCATTTCTTCTTGTTTGAGTTTTCCTTTCCTTGATTTCCTTTGTTCCCTTGATTTGCCACTAATGCTTGAGACTTAGAAGTCTTAAGAATGCCCATGCTTATCAACTTAGTTTGATCCATCATCAACATTTTGGTGAAAGCATCAAATGTAGGCATTGTGTAGCTTGAACCCATTGTCTTGGGTTTGGAAACTAGAAATAAATGTTGTATATTCTTGTGGAAGTTTGTCCATCAAGTTGAAGATCAATTGAGTATCCTTCTTATCAATGCCACAATCCTTGAGTTGTGCCCTCAACTCTTTTTCCTTAGTGACATAATCTTGTATAGTATCAAAGTTCTTGGGATCTAACATGGTGAGATCACTATCAATTTGATATCCCCTAATCTTGTCAACTTGACGATACAAGTCTTGAAACTGTTTCCAAGCATCCTTGATTAAGGTACATTTCTCAATATGAAAAATGAGATCCTTTGATACATAATTTCTTAAGGTACCAATTGTCATGATATTTTTAGTGAGAGAATCCAAGTGACCAATAGGATCAGCCTTAGGATCAACGGGGGCAACAATAGTTCCATCAATATAATTACTTAGTCCTTTTCCATAAGTTTACTCCATGCATCAATTTTCCAAGTAGCATAATTATGAGGAGTTAAGAGAGGAAACTTAGGAGAACCCATAGCAGCAAAAAGGAAAGAACACAAGAGCACAAAAGCACAAGAGACACCCCCCCCAAATTGACTCAATCAAAGTACCCCCCAAAATGATGATTTTGGCACTTTATATGTAATGCCTGTACAATAGACCACTTGCAAACAATGGCAAGGTGGACTTATGACTTTGTTTTACAACTGCTCCAATAGGCTGAGAACTATAATGCAAAAGACCAACAAGATAGATCTATGCAATACAAGTGCCAAATTGGCCAAAAAAACCATATGTTGAAAGTACAATTTATACCCAAAATCGCTGCAAAATGATAGCATATTATGAGAGTAGATGAAAAATTATGCACTTTAAAAAAAATGGCACCTAAAAAGGAGTTCATATGAGCCCAAACGGAGTCCCGGAAGTTGCAAAAACAGGGATTGGACAGGTACAGTCACCAAAAATAGAGATTTCTGAAAATATGTCCATCAAAATCAGAAAATAATGCCACCATGAGAAAGTAAACGAAATTATAGCCCATTTTTAAAAATTGCACCCAAAAAGGAGCAAAAATGAGCAAGATATGGCCATCCAAAGTTGAACTGCAAAATTGAAAAGCTCAACGATGAGGGGTAAAAAATTTCAAAAACTGGATGACGACAACAAAATGAGGGATCAAATTTGACGGCTATATGGTCGTCCCAGAAAACTTCGCTCCCCTGTTGACTGGTCATCGCAGAAAACTTCACTCCACGTCGGCTATATTTGACTGCTGACGTGGCAGAATCAGAAAATGACATGTGTCATATAGATGATGAGCTATAAGTACGACAGGTGACGTGGTAGGCAACGTGTGATGTACGACTCGCTGATGTGTCGATGATGTGGCATCACACATGGATGTCGAGGTGGCAATATGGTTGATGACTGGGCAAGTTGACTATGTTGCTGAGTGGACAATGTGTGTGGCACTCGATGGGCAGTACGAATGCCTGCATGTCATTGGCAGGGCTGCGTGGCTAGTGGTCAGGTTCACGTACTATCGGGAGAAAAGATGGAGCCTCCAGAGAGCAGACCATCGGGAGATAAGGACGCGGTGACCGAGAGGAACAGGGTCGTCGGGGGCAGTCTGACAGGCGGCTGACAGAAAACACAGCTGATGGGCACACGGGTGGCGTACGAGCTGCCGAAAAGGATAGACCACGTTGGGATGAAGGGTCGGAGCACGGTGGAGCTAGAGCCGGAGCATGATGGAGTGAGCGGTGAAGTCATCGTGAAGGGATGGTCGGTGAAGGAAGAGATAGTGGCCGATGGGAGGAGTTTACGGTCGACACTATCAACACAGATGCATCGGCGATGTCAGCACGGATGCGTTGGCAGCAACATGGGAGGTCAGCCGACGGTGGTCGTCTGAAAATTTTTTGCGCACTACCAGTACAGGGTATGGGGGGGTGGTCACGGATGCCCCCATAATGCAATTTTTTTTTTGCTTGATTTTTAAAACTTTTCAAAAACAAATTTTCTGCGAATTGATTTTTTTTTTTTTTTTTGAAAAAAATTACTTACACTTTTTAAAACTATATTCTCATCAATAGATAAATGATCAATAGATCAATAGTTGTTACATACAATGAATATGAGCCTGCATATATAGGCAAGTCTATATGGATATGTGAGCACACAAACATGACATGTGGCTCAATAAGAAACAAGGGTAGGTAGGAAATACGTGTGGTAGGTAGGAGAAACAATAAAATATTCCACATGAGGTGGATCACCCATCGAAGGTGGAATTATCACTCCACAATAAGTGGATATGATAAAGTAATAACAAGATCACACCATAAAAGGTGGAAATTCTCCTACACACACCATCCCAATGTGGCACAAACACCCAAGTGTCTCATACCCAAACTACTATGAAATGCATTTCCTAAGTAAACTTAAGTAAGGTGTAGTAATATCCATGATGAATAATTATTTACACCAACAGGTTTGGCCGACACAAATTGTTCTTTGGTTTGGCCAACTGAAGCTGTTCAAGGTAGCTACTCTAGTTTGGCCGAGATAAGTGCTTTTATATTTAAATTTTAACAATAATTTTCATTTAGACTTATTTTCATCTTATGTTCTCTCATTAACTTGGCTTTAGTTAATTCATTATTATTTTGTGTACTTCATTATATTATCCATTGGGTATTTTGTCATTTATTTTAATTGATATTTTTTCTTTACCTCATCATATTTTTAATTATATTGTATTATTTTCTTGCATTATTTAGTTGCATTTAGTATTAATCTAATAGTAATATAAAAAAAAATTGCTCTCATTGTGTTAAATTACATTTAATACATTTAGAATATAATAAATAAATACACAATGAATAATATAATGTAGTTTATAATTATATTATTCATTGTGTATTTATTCAACATATTTTTTATCGTTCTTATTTGCCTTAATATTACTAATTTTATTGTATTATTTTATTGCATTAATTATTGTTAGTACTTGTCGTTAGGCTAGAACTATTGTAATCGGTTGCACCCAATTTTCATTAACTAGTTATTATTCAATTGTTTTTCCACCAATTATATCTATGAAATTTTTCTTTCCATAATTTAAAAAAAAAAATTCAATGGTTAAGATGCATGATTTTTAAGTTTTCAAATTACAAAAATTGTTTTTCTTCTATTTAATTGGCTCAAATAATTTGCATCTTATTACCGAATTTTTGGATCCACTTTCTACATGAGTTTTTTTAGGCAAATGTTTAGGTGATTAAAATAATATTTACTAATAATATTATTACAATTTTATATAATCCATATGCATAGAAGTATCCCACCAATAAGATTACAATAAAATAATAATTATTATTATTAAACTATTATTATTTTCTTTAACTAATTCTTGATCGGTTCAACTGTGTTCACATTTTAAAATCAAATGTTCATGATTATTTTCTCATTATCTCTTCAACATTTTCCATTTTGAACAAAAAAATATTATAGCTAAATATTAGTAAATGATGAAATCTTGTGTCAAATATGTGTTATTCTATTAGCTCTCTTTGCCAAATTCAAATCATAATTACCAATTTTTACAATTCCATGCATTCAACTTTTATTGCACCTCCAATATGTAAATATTGGTTCCATGCACAAACATAAATGCTCTATTACCCTAATTCAATCTTATTGATTCTCTCTCTGTATAGTTTTATTTACGTTAAGGTTATCCCCATACAATTTAATAATATAAAATTTTGTGATAAAATAATATTATTAATATAATAATAAAAATAAGATAATCATAATAATATTTTAGTTATTATAGTATTAAAATTATTTATTTTAGTCGGGTAGGGTTATCTTGTACTCTAACAACTATAAATGGAATATAATTGAATAATATTACAATGTATCTTACCCTTTTTAATACAACATCATTGCTTAAAATCAAAATTAAAATCAAATGACATATAATTTTAACCTAGAATGTATATAATTCAAAGTTACAATTACATTGACAATTTGTATTTTTATTTTATATATATTTATCTTATTACATTTATTACTTCTATTACAATATTAAATAACATAACAATAATACATATATAAAATTTTATACAATAAGTATAATTATAATATATTAATAATATAATAATTAAAAAATAATAATATAAGAATACTAATATTTATCTTTATTTTGTATTAAATTTCCGTAAACAGTTTTGTCATATCAAATATTCCCAATAATAATGTCTAGGATGAAATATGCTTGAAAAAGAGGAATTTACTATAACACTAAAATGATAAACAAACATAAAAAACCTTAATATATTTTTACTAAACTACTCACATTAAATTTATTGAACAATGTAGTAATCCATGAATATATTTGACTTAGTCATATAAAAAACAAATGCCACATAGTGGCTAGTACTTGTCTTGTTTTTAGTATAGTTTTAATAATAATTATGATTTAATTTGAATAATGCTTATATTTTAAAAATTATAATAATTAAGATAAAAAATAATGTGTAAAGTCAAGCTTCCATAATATGCAGAAGTCGCGTGAAATTTGCCTTTCATTAAGCAACAAACAACCTTTGGCGGTGGAAGCTAGGCTTTGCTGGTAAAATTTTACAAATCCTTCAAAGTTTGTTGCCCATTTCACATATCGGAAAAAAAAATTAATAGTATTGTTGCCTGTAAAAACATTAAAAAGCACATTTCGTTGAGTTTGTGACAGCAGGTAAAAATATGTTTGATTTTTTTTTCACTTCCGTGAATCTTATTCATTTTCGTTTTATTGATAGGATAGCTGGGAAGTTTTTTTAAAATGTGGAAGTGGGTGAAATGTTTGTAAGTTTATTTTTTATTTTTTTATAGTTCTTACTGTTCTAGGTTTTAAACATCTCAAGTAAATAGTGTCAAAGTAGATGATTTTTAATATTTGTAAGTAAATAATTTATTTGTAAGTAAATAATATTTAATAATAAAAAATATTATTCAATTTATTTTATAAAATGATATAAATATTTTTTCAATTGAGATCTTATCAATATATGATAAATATTTTATATATAAATTTATATTTATTACTAAATATTAATATTATTTGTTTAATTTATTATTAAATTCATTAATTCAATATTATTGTTTAAATGATTCTAAAAATTAAATTCTCCATTCTATTTATTTTAGTTTAAAAACAATTATCTACTTAAAAAGATCAATACAATAAATACAATATAAATAAATAAAAAAACAATATAATGAAAAAAAAAATTAAACTATAAACTTGTTTCACAACACCATTGATACATAATATACTATAATTTTTATATATTCAAATATACTAATAATTAAAAAGGCATTATTTGTCATTACTTAATTTAGTTGTTTACTTGTTGCACATCTTTGTTGATGTAATTCTATGTCAAATGGTTGTGTACTTTAATTTGATTTTAGCATATGATCTCTTCATTAAAAAGAGATTATTTGTAATTACTTAATTTAGAAATATAATATGTAAATTGGATGAAGTAGAAGTATATTTTGTTATCAAGTAAATTTTCAATATGAATTTTTTATTTAATATTATAAATATATGATAAATTATATATTAAAAAAATAAAATATAATTCCTAATAGATCATAGTTCAAGATTAATTGTCATGATTTTTTAGTTTTTTATGTATATTAATTAAATAAAATAAATTTTATATGATAATATTTTTATAAAAAACATCAATAAAACTAATTAATCTAAATATTTAATACCAAACTATTGATATGCTTGGGTATTGAGCTACCAGAAAAAATGAATGATTAATCTGGTTGCCCTCATTGTGATATGTTTTAATTGACAATTTTTTATATTATAAATTTTTGTTTTATGGGGAATCCTTTGGAAGCAGCTTCAATTGATGGAGTACTGGAATATCAAAAATTAGGATTCAAATACATTTGCACTGCTTGGTAAAGGGGACGAAAGTAGTTTCAAAGCAGCCATAAAAATTAATCAGTACCTATATTCCCGCCTAAATGGTTGTCACGAACATTATTTGTTTTAGATTTCCGAAAAATCCGCTGATAACAACAAAAGTGCCAATCAGGATACAAAAAAAAAATTTATAATATGTAAACTTAAAAATTGTACAAGTAACTTTAGAAAATAAAAATATTTTTAAAAACAAAAATAAAACCTTGTTTGTAATTGGTTCAAAATAATTTTTTTAATAACTAGTTAACTGTAAAAAAGAAAAACTCATTACAATAGTATTTGCATAACGACAAGTACTAATAATAGACTCAATCTAACAAAGACAACATCCTTCTCAATAATATATTATTATAATAAACTAATTTAATCTTCAATCTAATTAAAATTAAAATTTTAAAATTATACACCTTATAAAATCAATTTAAAACTAACAATTACAATTTAAATTGTATTAACTATTTATAATTCAAAATATACAATATCAATCTTATTATCTTACCTTCAACATGATTTACAAATACACTACTAAGTAGCTACTTCAAACAACCATACATATTCTTAAATCAAAATATTCTTAAAATATACTTATTAAATTAAATTTATTATTATTACTATAATACAACAAGTACTAGCCACTACGTGACACTTGTATTATTTTATTTTATTACATAATTATTTAATTATATTTGATAGTACTCTTATAATAATATCAAGAATTTCATTCTCTAAATGCATTGTATTCATTTTTAATCTTATTAATTTGCATTGTAATATTTTTTCAATGTGCTTCTTTTAAATACATTTAGTTTTCTTTGTGTTTTCATTTACATTTACATTTCATTGCACTTCTTCCTTTTATATTTAATAATGTTTTATGTATCTTTTATTAATAGCATTTTGTACTTTCCTTATTTCATCAATAAATTGTATTTATGCTTTTATGATAAATCGCATTTGCATTAAATTGCATTTGTTCGATGTATTGCAAATTAATTTTCACTATCAGAAATTTAATTATTCTTCCTTTGTTATTACTATTTGCTATTATTTTATATCTTGTCTCTATCTAGGTATTATATTATACATTATTTAATTATATTGTAGTACTTATTGTCTCCTTAAATTTAATATTATATTATTGCAATACTCCTTTTTTAATTTTATTTTATTATATGGCATTTATTTTATATTTAACTATTTATGATATATTTGGTTGACTTTCTTCTTCTTATCTCATTATATTATGTTTTTATCAAATATGTTAGCTCAAGTCATTATCTCTTATCATATTACTTCTTTATAGTACCTAATATGATTTGGTCACATATAATAGGATTATACAATTACATTGACTTTATTGGAGTTGAGAAAATACAACACCACAGGAGCCCAAATGATCTTTGCAAGCTGAAAAACCTGTTACAAGGAGAAGCAAGGAAGCAAATCACATAAGAAAGAAATACACAAAAAATATGCTCAAAAAGAGAGAGCTCAATATTCACAAAATGTGTAATATAAAAAATCTTCTTCTTCATACAATGAAAATAATGAACTTAACCTTTAATATGTCAAGAAACCCTAAAAGGGAAAACCTAGGTTTGCACATAATGATTAATAAAAGAATTAATTATTATGCACCTAAAGTTAGCTTAAGTGTAAAAGAGATAAATGGAACTTAAATAATTAAACAAATTGTTTAATTAATCAAGTAAATACCCAAATACTCTAACAACCCCCCTTAAGCTAGACTTAAGGAGAAGCTAAAACCTAGAACAACTACTGAAAGCAGGAAAGATGGGTCCCAGCTGCAAGGGCTGATCAGGTACCCAAATACAATGAAATCTCTATGAACTAGAGAAATAGAGAAAACCATGTGGGAAAAAACTCTAATCCAAAAAGAGATGGAAAAGAACACCACTGAAGCATGAAGAACCTGCAAACTCTGTCGAAGAATAACTGTTGACTGAAGAACCTCCATTGATAGAACATGACCAGGTAGAGAAGACTGTAGTTTGTATGAGTACCCTCAAATGACACTACTCGAATCAGAAGGCAAATAAGGCAAACAACTGAAAATCGAAGATACAGATGGCATGAAAACACCAAAGCCTGAAGAGCTGATCAATCAAACCACGAAAGCATTAAAACCAACAGGACAAACCTCCCCATAATGCTGAAGAGGGAGAGGGACAGGAACACTGAAAAGAACAACCAAGAATAATTGCATGACGAAGAACCAGGAACATCAAAGGTGCTGAGAAAAGTACATGGTGTCATGAAATGAACACTCACTTGACACACATCATGAGGTGAATGTCATGGAAGGAACACTCACTAGACAAAGGAAGATGGCAAACAACAGGCAAACATCAACCCCCTCATGGCACTTTATAAGTAGTGCATGTACAATAAGGCACAAGAGGTGCAAGATCCCAAGTAAACAATGCATGATGGCACTTTATCTCAATGCATTTGCATAAATACAATGCTACAATGATAATAAGATTGGAAATAGAAAGGAGAACCAAAATAGAGACATCATACTCAGAGAAGAGATCCTAGGACCTGAAACAACCACGATATCCACTAGAGTGCTGAAAAGCAAAAAACTGAATAAAATATGCATGGAGCATAATCTAGATATAAAACTCATATGGCTGGAAAGTACACAACACACGCTTTCCAAAAATATAAACTTTTCAAAAAACCAGTTTTTCGACGCCTATTGATTTTCAAAAAAATGACTCGTATGCCCAAGATATGGCCAAAAAACCAAACCCTCCTTCAAAACAAGAGGAAGGGGTAGTCTGGTGGTTGTTCGGGCGGAGGTGGCTAGGGAGCGGTGCTCCAGTGGCGGGCTAGTGGCTGCAGGCGCTGCGGCGTGGAGGAGGCCGCAAGGAGGCGGAGCCAGTGGGGGTCAGGCCGGTGGATCACAGCGGTGGTGGGAAGCCAGGAAGGCGGGCCGCCGGGGAGCTGCGGGGAGCCGGCAGCAGCGGGAAACAGCGATGGCCGGAGGAAGCACCGACGGGCTCGAGAGAAGCACCGACAATGGCCAGCGGTGGGCCGAGGGACGCCGACGAGGGCCAGAAGGCAACGTGGGGCCTGAGGCCAGGAAAAGGCTACAACCTGCAGGGCTTGCATGTTGGCAGGGGGCTCCACGGTACCCTACATAACGTGGGGATCCCCCCCCAAAAAAAAAAATTTTGCCAAAACAATTTTTTTTTTTTTTTCAAACCCTATTCGCCTTTTTTTCTTTTGATTTTTTTGAAGATTTTTTGATAAAAAATCAAAATCCAGCCTGCATACTGTAAAAAGGCAAAATATATATATATTTTTTATTTTTTTCTCGAACTGCGTGCCAAGGCCATACAGCCTAGATCTAGAGAAAAAATACTCTCAGAGGCTCAAGAACCAAAATAGGTCAAATTTTATTAGGGGTTTTTGGACCTTATGAGCATAATGGTGAGGTCCGTACAATGAAAAGAACGAACTTAACCTTTAATAGGTCAAGAAACCCTAAAAGGGAAAACCTAGGTTTGCACATAATAATTAATAAAAGAATTAATTATTATGCACCTAAAGTTAGCTTAAGTGTAAAAGAGATAAAGGGAACTTAAATAATTAAACAAATATTGTTTTAATTAATCAAGTAAATACCCAAATACTCTAACAGACTTTAATTACTTATATTTTAATTTGTTCTTCTATTTTTCTAAGTCATTGTTATTTTTGGTGTCTCATCCTTCTCCTCATTCCACGCGCTTGTACCCTCCTCTCCTCCCCATTCTTTAAATCACCTTAAGTCTAGCTAATTCTTCAACTTACAATTATACATCTTCTGGTACTCTCTATCTTCCTGATGATGGATCAGAGCGTGATCTAAAACATTGATGCAAAAAAAAAACACAATCGAATCTAGAAGTAGCTAAATGATACAATTATGGATTGTGGGAATCCGATAAAATTAATAATCTTTAGTTGTTATTTGTTCAAATTTTCATATAGCTGTTAGACAATCAAGTGTAAACTAGTAGTGAAGGTTGAAGCACAATTTTTTTTAAAAAAATTGTGCTGCTAGTTAGGATATTAATTATTATTTTTATTTTCTCCCTTTTGCTATAAGCTAGGGAATATTTTATTAGTCTGAAATGAATATGGCTTATGCAAGTAAAAGAATGGTGGTAAACACGTGAACCTTTGTTTGAAAAATGCAATAGAAATTCCAATGCCAAGAGTGGTTACATATATCCATTGCACTAACAAAATGAGTGGAGGCATAAATCACCTCAAATATCATGTTGCATAGGTCACTTAATAAGATGGTGGGTATAAGCTATGCTAGAAATGTAGGAGGTGACAACCTTCGTTGAAGCATATGAGCAAGGAAAGCAATGAAAAGGAGGACAATAGAAGAAATAGTAACCCAACCCCAATTTTCACTTCTATAGGGTCAAAGGAAGATCTAGGGGGCTCTTGTTTTCTATTGATCCACATCTAATAGGATTGGGCAATGCGGGTAGTTGTATGTAATGTCCCCCTTTTTAAGGTCTTCTTACTCTGTAGTTGCCTATGACCTAGTTAGTTGTTTGTCTTGTCAAACGAGTTATTTGATGTTGTGAGTGAGCTCCGGTGGTCCTAAGGACCCATATGCCACTTCTTGGGCCGAATTTCAGCTTCTAGTGTGTTATCCAAGAATTTTAGTGAGGGTGTCTATTTATAGTTGACTTTGTTTCTCATTGTCGATCATCAAGATCACTTTGGACATAGTCAAACTTCAATTTTGATGGTTTCTGCAAAATGGGTGCATTAATGGCTTTATTTTAATTATTTTACTAAGGATGTTTAAATTTTATTAAAATATTTTTAAAATAACCTTAGTGTTATATCTCATTGGTATCGAGATGAAATGTTTAAAATACACATAAAATAGGGACCTTGAGTGTCAAAATATCATTTTTAATAAAAAATGGTCTTTTATGGAATTTTTATTTTAAAAAATGAATTTAAATTATACTTTCTAGAAGTTTGGTGGGAAAAAGTATAAAAGAAATAATTTGATGAGTTCACTTAGCATTAGGTAGATTATGTTATTTCTTTCTCGTGAAAAATCTTGGGATTTTGGGATTGAACTTGGTTTGTCTCAGCCTTTCGGACAACGAAAACCTTCTTGAAGAAGACTGGCTAGGTGGTGAGAGATCCTCCTTGGTCAATACAATGAGATTCGATTGGAATCTCAACTTGAACACAAGGTTTTGCATATAAAAGACTTATGTTAAAGTTTTTAATATTACACAAATTTGGGTATTGCTTTTAGGAAAGGTGTTTTGACTATTTGATGAGATTTGCTAAGAAATGCAAATTCTAGAATTACTTGATGTTAGGAAAAGAAAGGTTTAATTATATATACATGTGTATTTCACAGTTGCTAGCAAGCAGTCCATATTATATTATTTTCCTAAGGCAACCACATAATCCTATATTGTTTTAAAAAGGGGATCAACGTAGAGGCTATTCATATTCAACATTTTGCTAAGTTGATATTTTCTCCTAGGCACCATTTTTCATGTACTAGTTACCCTCTTTGTGTTTGTCCTTGATGACAAAAAGGATACATTAGCATTAACAGACAGACCCGTTGGCATGAACAAACAGATACATTGGCATGATTTTATTTTGGTTTCCCTGATTTTGGTTTCTCATGTTATTGATGGTTATAGTGTATGTGCATAGACATCTTGATAGTCATAGGTTTTATTGCTACTTCGGGCTTCACAATTGGACCAAGGTATATGGTTTCCTTGTGTTTGCATGGGATACTATGCTTGATTACATATGTTTTAATTTGTTTTGGAAAGCACATTGAAATGTGTTGTCGACATCTTTCTTAAGCCGGCGTCATACATTTTATGAATTGATAATAACATTTCATATAGTGTTATGTACTTGGACCGACAATGATTATATTTATACATTATAGTGTCAACAGGACACTCATTTGATGACTTGGCATATGATGTTTTTGTACTATGGATTATCGTCGATAAGGTGTTCTATTGACGCGGCACATAATGATGACTTGGAAATCATTTCTAAAATGAAGTGTTTTGGTTGACTTGAGGGCTTGAAACGACAATCTATTTTCATTTGGGGCTCGGTTTATTAAGTTTAGGGCAAAAGCAAAAGAACCATTTTGTTGAATGATGAAAACCTATATGCGGCGCCACCATGGGAGTTTTTGTGGTAGTTACAGGCGGATTGGTTGGAAGAATCTCCACGTGGGTTTGGAGTATGTCAGCTTATTTGCTATGCAGATTCAAATGGTGTCATTATTGGTTGCATTTTATGGAGGTGTTTGCAAATTATTAGGGATCTTCTTTTTAGGTTTTACAATTCGCCTTTTTCAGGTACTATTGTTCTCATTTTTTCTTGGCTCACAGTTTTGCATGAAAATAAAAACAAAAATGAAAAGGAAAGATTGTTTAATTTTAGTTTGATAGTCAAAATTGAAATAAAGGATTATGGCTTTCGAAAAAAAGGGAAGTGTTTATTACAGATTGGCTGCGGTTACCTTCAGTGAAAAAGAAATGAAAGACGTTGTTTTTATTATGTTGTTCAAAAGTGAAAACAACATTATTCCTTTGTATTTTTACAATTCAGTTATTTTTGGTTATCCAAAAATGATTTTGCAGAAAGTTTTTTTAATTTGTCAAAAAAAAACTTTTATTTACTTGTTTGCAAATTATGTGTGTTATTGAAACCCTAACTAGGGTTTAGGTACCCTATTTCGAGGGTATCTTTTGAAGTTTTTCTGTTGGCATATCTGTTATTTAAACAACTGACTTAGACAGTATCGTGGTTGGGATTTATAGCAGAGATAAAAAGGGTTTCATGAAGAATATTGTTATATACATGGGGTACATTCCTCTGGTTTTCACAATAGGGTTGTAACACTGTTACATACACATGCGATACATTACTTTGGTTTTCATGACAGAGTTGTAACACTATTTCATACAGTGGATATTGAAATTGATATTATTGTAAAACTTAAATTTGTATTCAACGGTAGTTTTAGGACTACAAAAGAAATGCAGTTGTAAGATCATTGGTGAGTACAAACTTAATCTTTGCAGTTGTTAAAAGGATTGTTTTGAGGTGTTGAGTTGAACTCCACCATTGTAATCAATTAAGGATTGAGTAGGAATAAAGCAAGCAGGTTCGAGTGGCTTTTTATACCCCATGAGGGTTTTTCCACTCAGGAATACTTGGTGTTATGTGTTGTATTTTGTCTCTCTGATTATCTTTTGTGTGAATTCTTTGTCAAGATCTGATACTTAAATTGTTCATGTTGTTATTCATTTAGTTCAATCTATGATGCAAAAACTATTTGGTTTCAACTATCATTTTCAGCAATTAGTTCTTCTTGAAATATTGTATTGAAGAGCATAAACAATTTGTTTAAGAAAATTCAGTTGAACAATCTTATATATGCTTTTGAAATGGATTAAATAGTTGGGCAAAAAGTTCAGTTGCATTCATGTGACAAAGTTGTTCCAATTTTTCATTGTGTTAAAAAACTTAAGTTGAAATCAAGATTTAATCCTTAATCTTGGTGTGTAATTTTTTGTCACTCTAATTCACCCTCCCCCCCCTCTCAGAGTGAATCCACTTCCAACAAGTGGTATCAGAGCGTAGGGTCCTGCATTAGGTCTTTCCTAGGATTGATCCTAGTCTTGGAAGTCATTCATTATGTCACATGTTCAAGAGGGGTCTTCTGTCACTAGAGCTCCATTCTTTGATGGAACTGATTATGTGTTCTATAATATCAAAATGGAAACATATATGATTTTCATAGATCTTGATGTTTGGAATATTGTTTGTAGTAAGTACACAATACCCGCTACTATTCCTACATATCTTGATGGGAAAAAGCAATATGAAATGAATGCAAGAGCCAAACATGCAATATTATGTGGTCTGACTAAAGATGTCTTTGTCAAGATGATGCACTGTAAATGTGCTCATGAAATATGGAAAAAAATTGAAAATATTTATCAAGGAAATGAAAAAGTCAAACAGTCAAAAATACTTACCCTCAAAACTCAATTTGAGGAAAGAAACTGAAAGATGATGAAAAAATAGTTGAATATTTTTTTAGGATTGATGAAGTTGTTAATGGGATGAGAGGATTAGGTGAAGAAGTAGACGAATTCACAGTGGTTAAGAAGGTCATTAGAACCTTATTGCCTAAATATGAAACCAAAGTTTCAACCCTTGAAGAGAAGAAAAACTTTAATAAGCTTACTTTAGATGATCTTCAAGGAACCTTGACAGCCTTTGAAATGAGAACAAGCAAAGCTGACAATGCCAGTTCATCATTGAAAGAGATTGCTTTTAAAATAGAAAAGAAAGAGGATTTGGATATTTGAATCAGAGTTGTTTGATTCTCTTGAGGCTCTTTTAGTGAGAAAACTCAAAAATAAATATAGAAGCAAGCTTCCACTCAAGTGTTTTAACTGTGGCAAGGCTAGTCACTTTGTAGCCGAATGCCCTTATGCTGATCAAAACAATGATGAAGATCAAAATGAAAAACATTACAAGAAAAAAATCTTCAGTCTAAAAATAAATTCAACTTTAACAATTTCAAAAAGAAAAAGAGTCTATTCAATAAAGAAGACTCTGATGATGGGTCAGATGACTCTTTAGGTGATGAAGGTGAAACCTTAATCATGGCTTAAATTGATATGACTAAAACTTCAAGCAGTAAAGTGGATTATCAGGTGAATAGTCAATCTGATTTAGAAAACTATGAGATAAACCTTGAAGGTGAACTTCTTTGTGCCTTTCAATAAATTAAAAAACTCAAGAAACATATTTCCTCCCAAGAGAAAAGTTTAGATAATTTGACAATTTCACTGCAAACTGAGTTAGATGACTCTAAAAGAGTTATAGAGAATCTCCGATCAGTACTCTCTGTCAAAGGAAAGGAGATTCATTTCTCAAACAAAAAGTTGGTTCCCTCACAAAGCAAGTAGAAGAACATGAAAGAACTATTCGCTTGCACTATATGCTTGGAAAACAAAAGCAGTTTGATAGCACATGTGAATGTTCTAAATCTGCAAATCAAAATGTGACAACTGATAGTAAGAAGCAGTCATTTGAGAATAAATGGAACAATTTCAGATTTAATTCCTTCTTTAATGGCTATTGTTTCTTTTGTAACAAATTTGAACACAAAGTGAGTACATGCAGATTCATGATGTCTAGAATGCCAAGATTTGGTCATAAACAATATTTTGGTTTTTCTAATATGATCAGATGTTTCAAATGCAATACTATTGGTCATACCTCTAGATAGTGTAAACAAAACAAGCCCACTACAGAAAACGTTTGGAGACCCAAACTTGTTTAGAACATAGAACAATCCATGCTTGTTCAAACTGCCTTTCTTTCTAATAGGAAAACTTTATGGGTTGTTGATAGTGGTTGTTCTAACCACATGACATGGGATAAATACAAGTTCTTGAAACTTGAAGATTATACTGGTGGTTTTATAAAATTTGGTGATAACTCAGGGATTCAAATTAAAGGTAGAGGATGTTTGATTCTCAATGATAATACACGTATTCATGATGTGTATTATGTAGAAGGTATCAAACACAATCTCTTAAGTGTCAGTCAAATTTGTGACAGTGGAAGCAATGTCTCATTTAAATCACAAGGTTGTGCAATCAAAACTAAGTCTGGTAAAATAGTTGCAACCGGGTTGAGAACACATGAAAATATATACAATCTTCTTGACTCTTCTAATCCTGAAAAACATGAGGATATGTGTCTTATGGGTCAAATTGAAGAAAACTGGTTATGGCACAAACATCTAGGTCACATAAACTTTGATAATCTGATCAAAACCAATACATATCAAAATGTAAGAGGGTTACTGGTGCTTAGTAAAAGGCAAGCAAACAAAAGTGAGTTTCAAATCAAAGGAAAACTCTTCCACATAACCTTTGCAGCTTGTACACACTGATCTGTGTGGTCCTACTAGGACATGAGCTATCAATGGTAAAAAATACTTCATGTTGTTTGTGGATGATTACACTATAATGGTTTGGGTAACTTTTCTCAAACACAAGTCAGAAGCTTTTGAAAGATTTAAAATCTTTCGTAAAATGGTTGAGAAAGAATCAGATTTCAAACTTAAATGTTTGAGATTAGATAAAGGAGGTGAGTTTACCTCTCAATAATTCATTGATTACTGTGAAATTCATGGCATAGAAAGGCAGTATGTTGCTGCTAGGTCACCCCAGTAGAATGGGGTTGTTGAAAGAAAAAACAAAACTATTAAGGAAATGGCTAGAGAAATGTTAGATGAAGCCAAGTTACCTGATAGATTTTGGAAAGAAGTTGCTCATACAACTGTTTATATTCTAAACAGGGTGCAGATTAAATCTAATTATATTTCATATGAGCTATGATATGGTCATTTTGCCACTATCAAATACTTTAAAATCTTTGGTTGCAAATGTTTTATCAAAAAGGATGATGAAAATTTAAGCATTTTTCAATCTACGTTTGATGAAGGTATCTTTTTAGGCTACTCTACACATAGTAAAGCCTATAAATGCTTCAATACAAGGATAAATAAGATTTTTGAATCTCTAAATGTCACATTTGATGAGAAGATGTTTCTAGATGATAATCATGTTTAGGATGTTGAAGAGGAGCCTACTTTAACATTTGACAGATCTCCTAAATTTGTTGAAGCAGATAACTCTCAACAAGAGAATGCATCGAGCTATAAAGAAGCAACACCTGTAACTACACCCTCCACGATTATTACCAAGAGGCATCCTCAAAATTTGATTATTGCGGATAGAGATGCAGGAATTTTAACAAGAAGAAGAGCCAAACTTGATGAGCAAGCTCAAATTGGTGAACATTTTTGTTTAGTAACTGATTATGAGCCTAAAAATGTTAATGATGGTTTAATTGATGATTGTTGGTTGAAAGCCATGCAGGGATAAATTAGTTAGATTGAGAAAAATAAGACCTAGGAGTTAGTCCCAAGATCTAGTAATAAAAATGTAATTGGTGGCAAATGGATTTTTCAAAACAAGTTAGATGAAAGTGGCATAGTGGTTCGAGATAAAGCATGCTTTGTATGCAAAGGGTATGCACAACAAGAAGGTATAGATTTTGGAGAAACTTATGCTCATGTTGCTCATATTGAGTCAATCAAAATCTTCCTAGCTTATTCATGTTTTAAGAATTTCAAAATTTATCAAATGGACGTGAAAAATGCTTTCTTGAATGACTACTTAGATGAAGAGGTTTATATGGAACAACCTAAAGGTTTTGTGTCAAAGGACAATCTTAATTTTGTCTACAGGTTGAAAAAGGACCTCTATGGTCTTAAACAAGCTCCTAGAGCTAGGTATGCCAGATTGGATGCACGTTTATCAGCCAATGGTTTTACTAGAGGTGGTATTGACAACAATTTATATGCCAAGGTTGAAGGTGATGATATCCTTGTGGTTGAGGTTTATGTAGATGATATTATTTTGGGTTGCAACAATGATGCATTATCTAAGAAATTTTTTGAGATCATGGAATCTAAGTTTGAAATGTCATTGTTGGGTGAACTAACATTTTTTCTTGGTCTTCAAGTTTGCCAACTTGAACAAGACATATTTTTATCACAGACCAAGTATGCCAAAGAGATGCTAAAGAAATTTCAGATGAATGATTGCCATCCAGTTAGTACCCCATGATGACAGGTTGTAAGTTATCTAAATATGATGATTCTCCTAATGCTAATCAATCAAAATCCAAATCAATGATTGGTAGCTTACCGTACTTAACAACCTCTAGGCCAGATTTAATGCAAGCTATTTGCATGGTGTCAAGATTTCAATCTACCCCCAAATAGTCTCATTTAAATGCAGTTAAACGAATTTTCAAGTATATACAAGGTACACTTGACTTTGGGTTATGGTACCCTCGTAATGCTAATTTTACATTAATGTCTTTTACTGATGTTGATTGGGCTGGATGTTTAGATGATAGAAGGAGCACTAGTGATGATGCATTTTTTCTCGGTGATCATCTTGTTTCTTGGCACAACAAAAAACAAGAATCAGTCTCTTTATCAATAGCTGAGGCTGAATATATTGCAACCACTTCTTGTTGCACTCAAGTTTTGTGGATGGCACAACAGTTATCTGATATGGGTATCCAAGTTCCTAAGCCTATCTCTATTTTCTGTGACAATACTAGTGCCATCAATCTGTCAAAGAACCCTGTGATGCACTCCAGGACCAAACATATTGCCATTAAATTTCATTTTCTGTGAGAGAAAGTATTAGCTAGTGAAGTTTAAGTTTTATATGTACCTACACAATCACAAGTGGTTGACGTATTTACCAAGGCATTGCCTAAGGAAGATTTTGAGAGATTTAGAGAATGTTTAGGAGTCTTTTCTCAATCTCTTATTGCTTAAATATATGCACAGATTAAGGGGGAGCCTTAGCTCTCCAATAACAGTATTCTGTTGCACATTTTCATATCCTGCAACATTGATTTTCAGGTTTTCTGCATAGCTTTGGTTTGTTACCCTTTGTCCTTGTGACAAAAAGGGGACAATGTGTAGCATCATCATTGAAAGTGATTTTTGCAATCATGATTATTTCTGCACAAGACTTTTTTTTTGGCATGATTATATAGTTCATTTTCTTTTGTACTCTTTGTTCCATGATGTCTTGTTTTTGCCATCAAGGAAAAAGGGGAAGTGTGTTACCCTCTTTGTGTTTGTCCTTGATGATAAAAAGGATACATTAGCATGAACTGACAGGCCATTGGCATGAACAGACATATACATTGGCATGAACAGACATATACATTGGCATGAACAAACAAACAGAGCTAAATTGGCATGATTTGATTTTGGTTTCCCTGATTTTGGTTTCTCATGTTATTGATGGTTATAGTGTATGTGCAGAGACATCTTGACAGTCACAGGTTTTCTTTCTACTTCGGGCTTCATAGTTGGAGCAAGGTATATGGTTTCCTTGTGTTTGCATGGGATATTATGCTTGATTACATATGTTCTAATTTATTTTGGAAAGCACATTGAAATGTGTTGTCAACATATTTCTTAAGCCGATGTTGTACGTTTTATGCATTGATAATATTGTTTCATATAGCATTACGTGCTTGGATCGACAGTGATTATATTTATACATTATAGTGTCGGCATGACACTCATTTGATGACTCAGCATATGATGTTTTTGTACTATGGATTATTGTTGATAAGGTGTTCTATTGATGTGGCACATAATGATGACTTGGCAATCATTTCTAAAATGAAGTGTTTTGGTTGACATGTGGACTTGCAACGACAATCTATTTTTGTTTGGGTTCAGTTTTTTATGTTTAGGTGAAAAGAAAAAGAATCATTTTGTTGAATGATGAAAACCTATATGCAACGCCGCCATGGGAGTTTTTGTGGTAGTTACAGGCGGATTGGTTGGAAGAATCTCCATGTGGGTTTGAATTATGTCAGCTTATTTGCTATGCAGATTCGAATGGTGTCATTATTGGTCGCATTTTATGGAGGTGTTTGTAGATTATCATGGATCTTCTTTTCAAGTTTTACAATTCACCATTTTCAGGTACTATTTTTTCTCATTTTTTTCTTGGCACATAGTTTTGCATGAAAATAAAAGAAAAATGAAAAGGAAAGATTGTTTAATTTTAGTTTGATAGTCAAAATTGAAATAAAAGATTATGGATTTCAAAAAAAAGGGAAGTGTTTATTACAGATTGGTTACAGTTACCTTTAGTGAAAAAGAAATGAAAGACGTTGTTTTTATTCTGTTGTTCAAAAGCGAAAACAACATTATTTCTTTTTATTTTTACAGTTTAGTTATTTTTGGTTATCTGAAAATGATTTTGCAGAAAGTTTTTTAATTTTGTCAAAAAAACAACTTTTTTTTACTTGTCTGCAAATTATGTGTGTTATTGAAACCCTAACTAGGGTTTAGGTACCCTATTTTGAGGGTATCTTCTGAAGTTTTTATGTTGGCATCTTTGTTATTAAACAACAAACTTAGACAGTACCGTGGTTGGGAATTATAGAAGAGATAAAAAGGGTTTCATGAAGAATATTGTTATAGACATGGGATACATTCCTCTGGTTTTCACAACAAGGTTGTAACACTGTTACATATAGGAGTTGAGAAAATACAACACCACAGGAGCCCAAATAATCTCTGCAAGCTGAAAAACCTGTTACAAGGAGAAGCAATGAAGCAAATCATAGAAGGAAAGAATACACAGGAAAAATATGCTCCAAAAGATGAGAGCTCAATAATCTCCAAAATGTATTGACAGTAATAATCCTTCTTCATAAAATGAAAAGAAAGAACTCAACCTTTAATAGGTCAAGAAACCCTAAAAGGGAAAACCTAGGTTTGCACATAATAATTAATTATATGCACCTAAAGTTAGCTTAAGTGTAAAAAGATAAAGGGAACTTAAATAATTAAACAAATAATGTTTAATTAATCAAGTAAATACCCAAATACTCTAACATTACATACACATGGGATACATTAATCTGGTTTTCATGACAGAGTTGTAACACTGTTTCATACAATGGATATTGAAATTGATACTATTGAAAAACCTAAATTTGTATTCAACAGTGGTTTTAGGACTGCAAAAGAAATGCAGTTGTAAGATCATTGGTGAGTACAAACTCTGACTTTGCAGTTGTTTAAAGGATTTTTTTGAGGTGTTGAGTTGAACTCCACCATTGTAGTTAGTTGAGGATTGAGTTGGAATAAAGCAAGCAAGTTTGAGTGGCTTTTTATACTATGTGAGGGTTTTTCCACTCAGGAATACTTGGTGTTATGTGTTGTCTTTTGTCTCTTTGATTATCTTTTGTGTGGGGTGAAAGCATAGTGTTGTGTCACACTTTTGGCTAAGTGTGAGCGAAAAAGAAATCTTACTTGACCGAGTCTGCGTGTTGCCACATGGAGGCTACGTAGAGGACGAGTGGCAGGGTATACTCGGTCGAGTAGTACTTGACCCTACATATACCCATTGACTGCACTTAGCTCCCCATTTGCATAGTCCGAAATAGCTAGAGCGGGAGGGGGGCGAAGAAGTCTTTCGGTCGAGCAAGGTAGGGCCGAAAGGCTTTTTTTCTTTTTAATTTTTTTTTTGTTTTCATAATTTATATGTATAGATTTTTAATTTTTAAATTGTTTTAATAATAATATATGTATATATATTGTTTTAATAATAATATATGTATATATATTATTTTAATAATAATATATGTGAAAATGGAGCATCGGTGAAGGAGACTAGGGCTTTGACCGAGGGAGTTGCAGGTTTTTCGACCGCAGGGAGATGGCTTTCAGGGTCGCAGATTTGCAGATTAAGGAATGCAGCAGAACTTTACACAACCATGACCTGGTAAACGTCCGTGGCAAAATACAAGTAAGGCTTGGGATGATCAAGACAAGTTTTTTCATCCCCACAAGCAATGGGGGGAGGAAGCGTCAACGCGAGAATCCAAATATTTGAGGAAGGAGAATTTCAGAACCCAAGGGCATTGCAACAAGGAGTATGGCCCGAAAACAATATGGCAACACTGCCAAGAGAAAGAATGGCAAACGAGAAGGAATGTTCAGAAGTCGATGAAGGTCCCGGAACAAAAAGAGGGTATGAGAATGGAGAAAGTCTCATTGATGATAGATAACAAAAGCTGGAATGACTCGGTGACCTTCTTCTAGGAGAGGGGACTATTTGTAAAATGTTTTGGTGATTGGTCGTTAGTGGGAAAGATGAAAAGCTGGTGTACTGAAAATTGGAAATGCAAAATCGAACTCAAAACCCTTCCAAATGAGTGTTTCTTGGTAATCACAAAAGACAGTAAGGATAAGCAAGGAATTTAAAATAATGGACCCTTTTTCATGGGCGGAAGAGGTTTGTACGTTAGGGATTGGGAACCTAACTTCAACCCGGTGCTGGCTCCGATTGAGAGGTACCTTTTTGGCTCAAATTATATAACCTTCCTAGAGAATACTGGAATGAGGAGTTCTTCCAAACCTTAGGTAACAAACTGGGATTCTACATCAGAGTGGATGAGGCTATTGAGTCCAAAGACTTTAGCATGTATGCGCGAATATGTATTGGGTGGAAACCCCAATACCCACTTCCAGAACAAGTTGAGATCATAACAAATGTAGGGCAGTGGCTTCAAAAAATCGAGGTGGAGGAATCTAATGAAATTTGCAAACATTGCAAAAAAGAAGGACATTTGGAGGAAACCTGTTTAATAGGCCCTAAAGAGAAAACTGTGGAGACAATGATAGAAGATGAGGTGACCTACTATGCAAACAGGAATAGTACAAGGAAGGAGATGAGATCCAATGAGGACATGACTCAATCACTGCAAAATCCCTTTATCCAGTGGGAGGTCTCGATGGCCCACAACAATACCACCTAGGAGGTGGAAGAAACTATAACAAATGTTACTCTTATTAAAAAACATAGGGAGGCCACAGGTTGGGTAGAAGATGCCATTGCAAGAGTAGAGAAAGCAGTTGATATTCTAGATGAGGTTAAATCCAGGGCCTTTCCTCCCGTGGAAACAAGAGTCAGCTCAGAGATATTATAACACTCTAAGAAGGATAAGGACTTGGGGTCTGATAAGGATGAAACCAAAGCTAATAGAGAATCTAATGGAGTGGATGAGGAGGATGAATGGGGATGGATGGATGAAGAAGACATTCTGGAAACAAGGACAATAGAGAAAATGGAGCCTGTGTGTAACAAGGTGTGGATAGGGGAAAAGAGATTGAGAGGCAGAAAGTTAAATCAGTTCAAGATTGCATTGGCTGGTAGTGCCAAAGGCCAAAGTAAATTGATAGTAGGGAAGGGTGTCACCCTTCATGAAGGATAATGAAAATCATAACCTGGAATGTTAAGGGTTGCAATGCCCCTGATAAATGTCGATTGATCAAACGAGGGTTAGATCAATTAAGGCCAGATGTAGTTTTCTTACAAGAGACAAAGATGAACAAAGTGGAAGCTAAGGTACTCATGGGATCCTGGAAGCAGTGGATAGGGGTCTTCGTAGATTCAGAGGGAGCATCGAGAGGTCTGGGTATCCTCTAGAATGCAAACAATCACAAGGTTGAGGAAGTTTCTACTTCTAGTACGTGGTAGGTATGTAAGGTTCATTCCTACCCTCTAAATGCAGATTTCACATTGATCAATGTCTATGGACCATCAAAACCCAATCTTCAAAGAAATTTTTGGAGACCCCTGTCCTCCCTCATTCGAGATCTGGATGGTGGGGTTATTATTATTGGGGGTGACTTCAATGCTATATTGGACCTGAGTGATAAATCGGGGGGCAAGGGAGGACCTTCTGCGACCCAAGTAAATTTTCAAAATTTTGTGGCTGACAATGGACTCAGGGAAGTCAAATCCAAGGAAGCACAGTTCACATGGTCTAACCGAAGGATCATAGGGCAACATATTGCAGAGAAGCTTGACTGTTTTCTCTTGGGTGGGCCCTGGGCGGAAACCAATCTCCTTTTCGCCTCAAATATCCATCCAATGGCTGCTTCAGATCACCTACCAATAGAGCTCACCATAGCCTTTGATAGCCCCCCCATCAGATATCCTTTCAAATTTGAAAAAATGTGGCTGAGGGATGAAAGCTTGAGGGATTTAATCAAGGGATGTTGGTCAGGGGCCCTAGAGATGTGTGGAACTAAGGCCTTTGTTTTCGTCAAGAAGTTGCAGTTTATTAAGTCAAAAATCAAAGAGTGGAACCGAATCAAGTTTGGCAATATTTTTGCAAATAAAAGAGATCTGGAGGACAGGATGGCGGCCTTGCGAGAAGATATAATTCAAAAGGGGATGACATCTGAGATGTTTTGGCAGGAGCGAGACCTCAAAGGACAATATAGTGAAGTGCTAGCTCGAGAGGAGATTTACTGGAGACAAAAGTCAAGAGAGTGCTGGCTATAGGAAGGGAACAAAAATACAAAAAAAATTCATAACTCGGTTAAGGCAAGAAGATCCAGGAACAAAATCACAACCATCTACAACAGTGAGAATGTCTTACTAGACAATTTGGAGGACATAAATAAAGAGGCGATTGAGTTCTTTCTAGCATTGATATCTAAGGATAATGAAACCAATTTGGAGCACCAACAAAATAGTCTAAGTGTTATCCCGGAGCTGATAACAGATGTGCAAAATCAGGCACTGATGAAACCCATTCAAGCTGAGGAGGTTCGAAATGTAGTTTTTAGTATGGAAGGTGATAAAGCACTAGGACCGAATGGTTTCCCGGATTTTTTCTACCAAACCTTTTGGGAGATTATAGGTTATGAGGTTTGGGCAGTAGTGGAGGAATCACAGTGCAAGGTGAGTGTTGCAAAGGAGCTAAATTGCACACTACTTGCCCTTATCCCCAAGGTGGAGCACCCTACTACTTTCAATGAATTCAGACCAATTTCTTTGTGCAACACCATTTACAAAGTGATAACTAAAGTGATCTCAAATAGAATGAAACCATTGCCAAGTCATATCATCTCAGAAGAATAGAGCGACTTTGTACCAGGTAGGTCGATTGTGGAAGGAATAATAATTGCCCATGAGGCCATCCACACAGTTCATCAATCAAAAGTGGATCGAATGATGATCAAATTAGATATTAGAAAAGCATATGACATGGTGGATCGATAATTTCTTCTCTAGGTTTTACAAAGTTTTGGCTTCTCCAAAGAATGGATTAGCTAGATACGGACTTGTATAAGGGGGGTGTGGACCTCTATCTTGGTCAATGGTAGCCCGCAAGGCTTCTTTCAAACCACACGGGGGCTTAGACAAGGGGACCCATTATCGCCTTTCCTATTCATTATATTAGCGGAAGTCTTGGGAAGACTAATTCGATCACAACAACAATGAGGAAGCTGGAAAGGAATTAAAATTGTGGAAGGAATGGAGCCAGTTACTCATCAACAATTCGCAGATGATACCCTACTATGTGGACAGTCTTCACTTCAAGAGGCCTGAGTGACTAGAAAGACAATAGATGTTTTCTGCAGAGCAAGTGGTCAGCAGGTTAACTGGGCCAAATCAGAAGCCATTTTCTTTAATACAGAGGTCGACAGACATCAAGAAATTTCAAATATCCTAGGTGTCAAAAAGGGTATCCTACCTGGAAAGTTTTTGGGTACCCCCTTATTTGGTGGGAATAACGGCCCTACCCTACGGAACAACCTCATTGATGCTTGTGCAAATCGCCTTGAAGGGTGGAAGAGTAAATGGCTTACTCTGTCTGGGTGAATTATGCTTCTCAAAGCGGTCCTCTCTGCCCTCCCCATTTTCTCCATGACAGCCCTGAAGATTCTGGAGAAAGTGATTAACTATATAAACAGGGGGATAAGAAAATTTTTGTGGAATGGCAAAGAAGCAAATGACAAAATTCCCTTGGTCGCCTGGGATAAATTCTGTCAAGCCAAACAGGTAGGGGGAGTAGGACTGAGAAACTGGAAGCTCTTAAATGAGGCAATGGGGGCAAAAGTGATTTGGTAGATTTACGCTCAGCCGAACCAGAAATGGGTACACATTTTAAAATAACCTAGATTAGATGAGCAGGGAACATATATTCACTATCAACACCTTACCAAAAAACTCAGCCATATGGAATTTTATTGCTTCTTGCAGACATGTCATTACTAAGCACATCACTTGGAAAATAGGCAATGGGACAGTGGCCAATTTCTAGACAGATTCATGGGAGGGGAGACCAGCTCTCTCAGATAGACAAGATATTGAGAATATTAAACAGGTTACTAGAACCCAGTGGAGAGAAAAGGTAGGAGATTTTCTCTTGAAAAGCAAGGTCCAGGGGGTAGATATGTGCAAATGGAAAGACGTAGAAAATCTACCATTTCCAGCAAATCAAAAAGATCTGTTAAAGGGGATCATGCAGGAGTACACCCCTATGTTGTCCACTAAGGAAGACAATATCAGATGGTGTGGTTCAAAATTGGGGTAGTACTCGGTCAAGATTGGTTATAGCATTCTTGACAAAATGGAAGAAAGAAAGGAATGGCCAATAAAACTTATGTGGAGCTCCCCAATTCTCCCAAAAGCAGGAGCCTTCACGTGGTTGGCTCTGAAAAAGCACATCCTGACAGGGGAAAGATTGTGCAGACTGGGCTTCTTGGGCCCCTTCAGATGCATAATGTGCAAGAAGGTAGAGGAATCCCTGGATCACCTGCTTCTACAATGTGAGGAAGCGCAAAAGTTATGGAGCTTCCTTTTAGGGAAGCTAGGATGGATGGTCCCTCTACCTAATATAGTCCTTGACCTTTTCTCCAGCTAGAATATACCGAGCCGTAGGTCTTTTTTTCCCAGTGTATGGTTAGTAGCGCCATCCCTTGTTATACAGGAGATTTGGAAGGAGAGAAACAAAAGGATATTCCAAGAAAAAGAAGAATCAATGGAGAGTTTGTTGTTAAGAGTTGAAAGAGCGATAGATGAATCAGTATCAATGGCAGCCATAAACCATAATCTGGCAAAATACCCCTATATTAGCGAGGACAGAGATATTTAAGCTAATTGGCTGCTTGTGAATTATCAACCCGTTAATGGGTCCCTGCGGGTTAATCCCCCTTTAGAAAAAGAGGAGGTTAAATGGGAACCGCCAAGCAAGGAATGGATAAAAATAAACTTTGATGGGGCATCTAGGGGAAACTCGGGAACCTTAGGAGTGGGAGTAGTTGCGAGAGATGATAAAGGGGTCATCATTTTCAAGGGTGCACGATGACTATAGGATGGAACAAATAATGAAGCAGAGGTACAGGCGACGCTTATGGCAACTGAATTGGCAATAAACATGAAAATCCCAAAGTTGCACCTGGAAGGAGATTCCCAAGTGATCATCGACGCAATTGTGAAGGGCAATAACCCATCATGGAAATTATCCCATTGGGTGGAGATCATTCGAGAAAAACTAAACCTCTTTGAGGAGTTTTTGGTCTCCCACATAAGACGAGGTGCCAATGTTGTGGTGAACCTTCTCTCCAACATCGGATGTGACATGACAAGCCAAATGGCCAAGTGGTGGAAGGGAGATAGCAGAGTGTGGAAGTGGATTTAATGCAGTCCTAGAAGCATGAAATAATCAATATGCACGCAAGGCAGTCCATAATGACAAGTATGCCCTCTCAAAGGCACTATAATTAATGAGGAAATTATCGAGTGCAGAGTATCTACTCAAGATGATGGTGAAGGGCAACAAATCTGCTGCAAAATCTCTTTCCTTTTACTTCATTGATTATGCATTTATGACCCGTCGTAAACGACGACGGAGGAATTACTATTTTGGTTTATGAGTGAAGTATTATCAAATAAGCTGATTAATGAGAGTTTCTATGTCATTTGCATTGTAGTGTCTGGAGATAACAATTTTGTGCAAGTTCAATGGAGGCAAATTTTACTCTGAGAACCGAGAAGAAATTGGTTCCTTTTCTGGGGACGGTGTCAGATAAAATATTGCAGGGACTCTTCAAATACAAAGAAGAGAAATTGTGGAGTGCAACGCGTCTAATGTTGGGGAAGGAGTTGTCGCACATTCACTTCCGGTATAGGACAAATATGGAGGTTTACTCCTTGATTATGGCTTGGGCATGCGAATTTGAACCAAAGGTGGAGAAAATAAAGCTCATGATGACAAAGTTGATTGACAGGGACTATCTCATCAACCTTGACTCCATTTTGGAGTGGGTTGTCCCTCAGACAGGAATCCGCATTTGGGAGGGAGAGATGGAGGAGGAGATATTACCCTTTGTTTGAGGGCTGAAAAACCGAATAAAGGAGCAATGTCATGAGCGAGCTCGCATAGGTTGTGAAGCCATGAAGCTCTGCGTCAAACTAATTAGAACAGATGAAGTGTTGAAAGCCCTCAAGGTGGTGGCACATATGGAGATTGGGAGAGAATTGAGAGACCGATTTGAGGAAGGGCGGGCGGTCCAGTTTTTAGCAAGTCTAGAAGGAGACCCGGACTTCGGGAGTTTGGATTGCATCCCGAAAATGAAGACCGAAGTAGCAAAAGGAAAAGCACTAGCAGATATTGCGGATGAGGAGGAGAAGCAGACGAACCAGAGCGATACCGACTGAGTGGCAATGGGTCTATAAATTTGTTTTTCTTTACTTCTACTGTTGGTTTTTAAAAAAATATATATTTTATGGATGATTGTAATATTTTAGTGCAGAGATGCACAATACTGGTGTCTTATTTCCCTATTTTTAGCTTTGGATGCTCCCCATAGTGGGTTAGGACTGTTAGTTTTTTGGGCTGATGTTTAAATCTAGTATAGCCTCGAATGATTGTATCTCTTTTTTGGAATCAATATACCACAAAATTACCGATCAAAATAATAATAATAATATATGTATATATATTGTTTTAATTTTTTTAAATTAAGGCTGGAGGGATTTCAAAAGGAACTTTCAACAATAGAAAATACATTCAATGATTTTAAATGGCTCCTCAAATGGAAAATACAACCAAAAAAATATATAATTACAAACAATATAAGAGAATATAACTTACAAATAATCTCTCTAATTACATTCAGGCATCAATGTATACCTTCCAAGAGTTTAGGAGATCTTTTAGTTTCATGGAGTACCAAAGAATATCATATTTAATAAAGGTAAGTTTGATAAGATCGTATTTGAGACGCTTGGATAATGTTAAGGTTTTGGAAAAACATACACATAATTGGGAAGTAAATTGGACTATAGATCAACCCATCACCTTAAGATTGAACAACAAAAAGAGAGTGAACCAAATTCTTGAGGACTTGTGAACAAAAAGATGGGAACTTACTTACCATTAATTGAGTTTGCATATGATAACACTAACCATAAACACACTTCTCATTTATTCATTGGAGGTCCGTAAGCTCAAGTATTGTATGCTTAACAAATAGGCTCATACATGGTAGTTGTGGATCCAAATGAACTAGAAAAGATGAAAGACCAAACTTAGATTGATTAGCAATTGGGAAATGTAGTGGATTTTTAGAAAATTTATAAATGACAAAAATATATAGATCAAAATAGTCATGTATCGAAGATAGAGTTTCTAATAAATTAGCCACTAACAAGCTTGATTAATTTTTGTCTTCCAAACTTGCATATCACTTTGTGGAACCTTTTGAGATCCTAGAACCCTTTGGTGCAATAAATACTATATAGTGAACTTCATCATTTCAACTTCTAATTATAACTTTAGTTATTTAAGTCTTGGCTCCATATATCCCCTACTTCTCTCAAGTTCTACCCCCAAATCATGATTCTAAATGTTGGTTCCCTCCCATTAATCATTATTTTGATTAGAATTCTTATAACATTTTAATAGCTTCATTGACATTTCCTATATTTTTTTGGTCCTTTGATCTTTGGTTCAATCCTTTTGTGTGAGTTTGATTTTGTTTGTCATATTACCATGGTTTTGGGAGTAGGCTAGTGGGTTGATTGGATAACTATAAGTTAATGGGCTAGAAAATGGGAATTTTTTTAACAAATATCCTAAAGGGGAGAATTTTCTATAGTTGGGGTAAAGATTTGAAGCACTTATAGATATAATATTAACATGGTGTAAAAATGTGAAATGTAAAATTTTATATCTAGTTTTAAAATGTGCTTTTTTGATCTAATACTTAAATGATAATCTAAGGTATTTAGGTAAAAGAAATAAAAATGTGATATTTTTTAAAATTACATCAAAGGGAAACACGTGCATGTGGTCGCCACATAAAAAATGGTAATTTATAAAAGTATTCTTCAAAATTATTGTGTAGATATGGTGCATGAGCATCTCAATGTAGCTTATCAAAATTCACCACATAACATCACTTTGGATTCTGATAGTGAATAAAAGTTAAACAATAGCTCATATGAATTATATCCAAAGATCAAGAGTTTTGTATCAAATTGTGAAAAGTTAACCTAGATTAACTAGATTACATTTTACATTAATGAATTTGCTTATAAAAGAAAAATGAAAACCCTAGATAAATTAAAAGGAACCTAATTAATGATTTATCAATAAATTAGGTGATTGTCTATTTTACTCCAACATTATATACCTATTACAAAATTTTATATTTGAAGTGCAATTATGCTAGAATGATTATTAGTATTGATATTTGGTGTAACTTTCTAGTTTAATAAAATGATCTCATAATCATTATCTATAATGGTGTAGTCGCATATGCATATTATAATTTTTATGTTAAATAAGTTCATGTGTATGTTCATGTAATTTGTTTTGCAGTGTAATCTTTAAGTTTCAATGTCTATAGGTCATAGTTCATTTGATTCGTTTTGTTTAAAATGTTTAACTCAAACATATTTGTACAATGTTTCATCTTGTTTGTGGCATACATTGTTATGAACTTGTTTTTAATTCAATTTAATGTATACATGCAGATTCACACACACACCCACCCACCCACCCACACATAGATATATATTCATGCATTTCACATCACATCTAGATATGGATTATATTGGTTCACAACATTTTTCTTCTGAGCAGAGTGTGCATCCCGATCCTCAACAAACCTCATGTAGGTCTGAGACTGACTCTTGAGAGTACTCCTGAGAATTCAGAGACTGCTTGTACTCATAATATTTTGAGAATGTAGTCTTCTCTAGCACAGTTACAGTAGACTTTAAATAACACTCATGTGTTGGCCAATAGAGATAAATTAGAACGTATTAGAGATGAGATGATGCGTATGATTGAGCTTGCTCAATCATAAAACCCATATGATGAACCTCATATTGAGCATTTTTATAGGACTTTATCTCACATTGTCTATGACACGGTTAAATGGAAAATAATAGATAGAGATGTTTTTGTAGTGAATGTGAAATTCATGTTCCCATTTTACATAGAAATGGTTGTGGTTAGAGGATATCGGATCACTATATGCGAGGATCCTATTGTCACACCATTCATATATCCTAGATGGTTGGCGACACATCATAGGTGGTCGCAGAAGGATGAGCTACCACAATATTTTTGCAAACAATTGTATGCTGAATTTCATCTAGGATATGATGTTGATTACATAGACTTTCCACGACATGCTGGGCAGGGTAGGGGCAGATTTGCACATAGATTTAGACACCATGATACACAACCCCCTAATAAGAGGGCAATGGTGGGTCAGAACCTTTTGGTTTTCCAAAAGGTTTGGATTTGGTCACAGGTGGTATTGGTGATATGACAGTTGAGGAGGCATGCGTTGGCATGTATTCTAGCATTGCCAACATTGCTACTCAGGTTGATGAGATGACTTTTGATCACGTGGGGAGATATATGTTGCGTTCTTGTATTGCCCCTATTATTGATGAGACATGTCCATTTTATGACCCATATATTCGTTATGAGCTACCATTGCCTGCAAAGATCACACATTTACCAGAGGATCGTTTGCACTAGATTTCTCCTATTTAGTGAGTGATCTTGTGGATGCTTATCAGGCTCTCTCTACATTACATGTGATCACTACTCATCAACTTCCTGAGTTCATTGGATGTTACTTCAAAGATCCTCGACTAGTACCAGCCATGGTGGAGGAGATCCAGAGCCTGGTAGTTCTAGGTAGGAGGATATTTCGATACCTCCTACAACTCTCGAAAGTATAGTGCATCCTACACCACAGACTCCAGGAGTTCGGCGATGAGGTTTTTCATCTCTTCTTATGGATGACTTTATTGATCCAGATGTTGTGTCATTACACTCTTCAGAGATATCTCACATCGGGCGTGCATTCGAGGAGAGGAATAAGGTAAGAAACTGGAAATTTTGATTTTTACTTAGTTGTATATATAAAGTTTCTATGTATTCACTATCACTGACATATTTTTTTAATTTTAAATATATATTACAGGAGATTATGATGGACGCGAGATATGGAGATTTGCAGGCACTTGGTGATCCCATTCATCAGGATACATGGGTAAAATTATATTTAAATTTAAATTTAAATTGATGTGTCTTATTTTTTTCCTATTCATCAAGATCCACTATATATAATTTTTTTAACATGGAAATTGTGTACATATTGTAGGCCCCTGGAGTAAGTGATGAATCAGATTGGGGATCGGGACAGGGCACGACATAGCTCATTATATTGTTATATATATGCTTGCTTCATTTATTATGTAAATCTGACATTTCTATTATACATCTTGTGGACATTTCTATTATACATGTTGTGAACATTATATTTCTATTATATGCACTCGATTTCTATTATGCATGTTGTGGACATTTAGATATTATACATGAATTGTGGACATTGCATTTGTAGCCTTATTTTAGACATTTCATTCATGTTACACGTTTATCTAGACATTTCATGTGTTACATGTTTATATCTACATTTCATGTGTTGTACATGTTTATTTTATGTGTTATAATGAGCTCTCACTCTGAATTAGGTGCACACTCTCACTCTCCTAATTCATCAACACCTTTCCTTAAATATTTATAATTTATTATTTAGTGCATAATTTAGTTGAAAAAGGATGTCTTAAGGGGATCATAATACATGCTAAATTAGTATTCAATTTCTTCAAACTCATTATTATTGAATTTGTCTACTTAGTTGTGTTACGTGTTTATAGAAATTTCAAAATTTTGAGTTACATGTTTATTTTATGTGTTACAATGTTCAAATTTCATGTCTTACATTTCAGTTAGATTGATATGCAAATCATTTCTACATTTTAGTTAGATTGATACGCAAATGATAAATACTAGGTTTTATGGTTGGTATTGGTATTGGTATTGGTATTTATATAGGTTTATGGATCATTTTAGTAGGTTGTGGAAATATTATTAATAATATTACATGCTGTGTTTGTTGTAACACTTAAACTTTAATGGCGATGACCACAAGTAGCATGGGATGCTTGCTTTTCTTTACAACTAGTACTGAAGTAAGAGCTAAGTTTGATATTAATCTAGAGTTTAATATTATTTAAGACTACATCCTAGGAATATACCTAACTTTTCTTATGAGGATGTCTTAAGGGGATGTTTGAAGAGGATGCCTTAAGAGGATGTCAATGAAAAATCAAAATGTATTTTCTAAATCAAGTAATATAAATAATCACTAATAAATATGAATAATGCAATTATGACTAGTGCCTTGTTCTTAATCAAGAAATATAAATAATTACTAATAATTTCTTAATCAAGCAATATGAATAATTACTAATAATCTAATTTAAGTAATATAAATAATCACTAATAATCTAATGTAACACAGAAAGGAATTTGCATGTGTGTGAACTCATGAAAAATTGAATAACAATGTATATATATAATTTAGCATACTTAGTTCATAAGGGGATCTAAAATTAGGACCTTTTAGGATGTCTTAAGGAGATGCATATAACATAAATTAATACATTTAAAAGCTTTTCAACCAAGCATGCATATGTAACAATTTATATAATTTAGCATACTACACATAAGGGGATCTAAAGTTAGGACCTATTAGGATGTCTTAAGGGGATGTCCAAGTCCAAAGTGCATGTCTTAAGGGGATGTATAACACATGTAAAAGTACATGTATGTATGTAATTGAATAATACAAAAAATCATAAATATAAAAGCATTTCAACCTTGAGCATGCATAACAATATATGAAAACCATTGTTCACCATGTCAAAAAAACAAAACTAGATATGATCCAATATTAAAAAATCATCTCTAAGTTTTAATATGGTCCAAAAATATATATCTAGTCCTAGTTCAGCTTAAACATGAGTTCAAAATCTAGTCCAAATATAAAAGTATGAGCTACAAAAACAAGTTAGATAGCCTAAGTTAGCTCCTGATACATATAGTTTGGATCCTCTGTATCTTTTATTATCTCCAATTTTTTTTTATGTTCTTCAAAAGGCAACCTCCACTTTTGGTTGCCACGTCCTTTTTTTGGCAATGTCTCAAATTGCAGCTTTGTCGCTATAACCAAGTGACTGTAATGTAGAACTATTTTTCCAGGCATGTATTCAATAAATTGAACACCATTTTTGTCTATCTTAGTTTGCTGTTAATATGTGCCTTCTATAATAACTAAACCAGTTGGATATGACTGTCCATCATCGTCTACCGCTACTTTTGGCAATTTAAATTTTGCTTTCGTGCATCTTAGTAGATAAAAATATACACCTTCCACATTGTGAGGATCGACAACCACAACAAAAATATCACCAACATGTATGTACATCCAGATGACACCATATAATTTTTTTTTAAAAGTAAGATGTATCTATAAAATTTGAACATGTCACTACATGATCTAAATTAAAACTAAATAAAAGAACATGTATGCACACACGCACTTGAAATGACTAAATCAGAAACATGTTCATAATCAATTGAATATATAGGATCATGAATGTCTATGTCATTTTCATCATCTTCATAAGGAGGCATTTTGATTAACTCTTTCATATCCATTTGTAATATTCTCTCATTGACTCATTGGATTGTCCTCAACACAATCATCACAAAAGCATGATTTTTCTCTTACTTGAATCAATGGAGGCTTGTGGTGTCCTGTAGTCATCACTTGATGTAAACTTCTAATACCAACAATTGTTTGACAATTGTAAGGATTATATCAATCAATACAACTTACAAATATGAAATTAAATTTGCACATTTTAAGATCAACCACTTTAGGATAAAAGTGAAAAGCAGAGCTGATGAAATTTCTTAAGAATTCTTGAGAACAAAAATATTTTACCTTTCACTTCCCAAAAATAATGTTTATTGTATGGCGTGTCCCGACTAGCAAAACAAATTTGACACCATTCAATAGTTTTGTTTGCATTCTCTATGCTATTACCTACATAAAAGAACTTAGAGATGTTGCTATGTGCACTTATTTTTAAGTGAAATTATACAAAGAAATAGATACAAACAAATTAAAAACAAAATTAATAGTACCTGCAAGTTCATGTTGGCGAAGTGCACACTTCACACATGCTCCTACTCCATCGTGCTCTCCTTTTTAATGTCCACTTTCAAAGAAGTTCCACATAAACTTAATTGTGTCTAGCATGTTGCATGGATAGCCAATTAAAGGCTTTTGCAGATTTAAATTGTCCCACTCCATAAAGTTGTATGTCATGTACATGTACAATTGAACATTTAAAATAGAATTTATCAAATTGAAATCAAATACAAATTTACATACAAATGAAAATGAATTGAAACTTATGTACTCACCTGCACAACCATTCGACCAAATCCAGTGTTGTGAAACATTTATCCCGCGATTTGCAAGATCTTCAAAAAACATTGCAAAACATTGAGCTACATAGATCCTATCATGAATCTTATCATCGGTGATATAGAAATGAACCTCCTTGATGATAATGCGTCCATTTGGATCAGTATAGTTTTCTACCCCATCCACATCAAATTATGCATATCTATAGGTCACTTACACAAATATTGCAACTTGATCAGAATGATAATATTGAGCTTGAATTTGCAATTGAGACGCAAATGTATAGTTCTCGAAGAAATCTACAATTGAAAGAATACAACTAGGTGGAAAACAATTTTTGGAATCACGAAATTGTTTAGCTTGCCATCGTGTACCATGACAATGTTGGATATGTGGATAAATCATAGTATGAAATCTGTTCATAAATTCAAGGTAGGGCAATTCACTCTCCTTCAATGCAATTTTTTTGGATTCATCTCTTGAATTAGTTCGATATGTATCATATTGAAATCTCTTCCACAAAATTGACATTGAAACATCAATATTCTCAATTTGTAATGGAATTTTTTGCAAATCTCCACAATCAATGCATGTACTTTTTATACATTGTACATTGAAGTCATCTAAATCTTCTGATTTATCACATAAAATTGATTTCACATATTGTGTCATACTTCCAAGGATGTCCATATCTGGATTAAGTACTACCATAGCTTTTTTATATGACTCTTAAGTATAGATGAAACTCAACATAATTTTGACAACAACAAGTTTCACATACCTTATTTATGCGTACAAAGCAAGGGCACAACCTCTCAAACATTGACATATTTTCACATCTGAAAATTCATCCTTGAATGCTTCAAATAATTCACTTTGTGTTGTATCTACAAAATGTTTAGGATGTGAAATCTTCATACCAGTCTCTTCATCTTTCATTTGTATAGTGTCCCTTCTATTGGAAGAAACACGAGAGTGGTTGGTCCAATATTCGATGACCAGTCTTCTTACATCTTCAGAAATTCTGTCTTTTTGAGGAAGTCTACAAATATTTACCCAATTCATTTCAATGTTTTCATCTAACATATTTCTCCTCCTAATATATATTTGATCAGTTTTTCTAGATATGTGCAGTAATTCAGAAATTGTTGTAACTTGTCTTTTATGTGACAACCTCTTACTAGAAATCGTAGTCATCAACGCTCTACGTGCATCACTTGAATCAGATCCTCAAATTGTGGTATCAATAAGGTTCAATGCATCTTAAAAAAATCCAACTATTGTTTCTTTTACATGACCTCTTGAGCTTTTGCTATTATCGACACCCAACAACTCCAAAACAAGAGTCATTTCTCTTTTCCTGAATAACTTTACAAATAATTGTGCTCTCCTGACCATAGATTTTTTTCAAAATATTCCTCCCACATGTTTTTGCAATGCAATTTAATTGTGCTAGATCATGTACCATGTGTTCATATGAAATTTGATTGAAAAGAGAATCCTCATTCATCTCCATCAAATTTCTCATGACAGATGAGAAAATTGCACCTTGACTAGTACTAATTTCTTTCGCTACTTCAGTTGCATCATCTTCAACATCAACAGGATCTTCCTCAACATCAATAGGATCTTCCTCAACATCAACATGTTTCTCTTGATTACGTTTTGTATGACCTTTTTTTGAATCATCCCTTATACGATCATATCTTTTTGCTCTATTTCTTTTATTCCCCATTACATAAAGTATTGAAATTTGCTTTCCTAAAATCATAAGTGAATACGCCTAAAGAAAAAAATCAACTCCTTCGCAAAAAATCACCTCCTCGATAAAAAATCACCTCCTTTGAAAAAATTGCCTCCTTCCTTGAAAAAAATCAACTTCTTAGAAATTTTTTTGAAGATTTTATGAATTGTTTTTTGTTTTTTGTTTTAAAAAAATTAAAAAATCACCTCATTAATATATGAGGGAAAGTGTGGGGAAGCGAGTAGTCACTTTCCCACGCGACCACTCGTGGAGGCTCCTGCCGCTTGGGGGACTCAACCGAGTAGGCCGAGGCTGCCTATGTGGCATCCCACATGGTAGCCTACTCAACAAAACCCCCCCAATTTGTAGAACTTTCGAGTTCTGCTAAGAATTTGACCATCAAATTTTATTTTAAAAAAAAAAAACTAAAAATACCCTTTTTGAGAGCTTGGAGTGAGGAACGTTGACATTTAATTTTTATAGAATTTCAATTAGAACTAGTATATATTAAAATTACAAAATACTACAGGTAGGTATATTAACATTCGAGAAGACTCTGATTCAAAAAAAAAAAAAATAGTAAATCATATCAAAAAAATTTAAAAATTATATATAGCACTAGATGAGAGAGTCCTCTTCAAGAATATATAATTTTTGGGGGGGGATTTCTATAGTTTTGATAGGGGAAATTTGGTGGGAGACGAAAACTATCGATTTTGTGAAACTTCGACTTTGAATTGTTATAATGGTGAAAATATACATACATCGAAATCATTTTTTTTTCTGCACTGGCTATGGATGTCATCTAAAACATATTTCAAAATCAAAGGAAAACAAGATTATTTACATATAGTTTTGTGGTGGGAGGTGAAACCCCTGATTTGCAGTATTTTTTAATAATTGAAAAAATGACTTTAATCATTAAAAAAAAAATCAATTCTTGTTCCAATTTTTTTTTTTTAAATGATAGGCATAAACTTCATCCAGTTTTACACATTTCATCAGTTTACATCATCTTCAAATACCAAATAGAAATATCACTTTTGTGTCATTGAAGTTGAACTGTTTTGTTGTTGTTAGCCTTTTCCTTTATAAAAGTGAGACACAAGTTTGTACTTTTACCCTGTGCATTCTTTTTCAAGCTCTGATACTTAAACTGTTCATGCTACTATTCATTCAGTTCAATCTGTGATGCAAAAACTAATTGGTTTCAACTATCATTTTCAGCAATTAGTTCTCCTTGAAATATTGTATTGTAGAGCATAAACATACTGTTTAAGAAAATTCAGTTGAACAATCTTATATATGCTTTTGAAATGGATTAAACAGTTGGGCAACAAGTTCAGTTGCATTCATGTGTCAAACTTGTTCCAATTTTTCATTGTGTTAAAAACCCTAAGTTGATATCAAGATTTAATCCTTAATCTTGGTGTGTAAATTTTTGTCACTCTGATTCACCCCTCCCCCCTCTCAAAATGAATCCACTTCCAACAGTACTAGGGTAAGTGCACAAAGTTGTGTCCACTTAGTGTGGAAGTTTTACACTTAGAAAAAAAAGGCAAATCTCATGGAACGCATGAGAAACGAAACGGGATCCCGTTTCTCGTCAGGATCCCGAGCCAAAATTTGAAACGAGATCCCGTTTAGCTTCGGGATCCCAGGCCTAGATCTTTATCTCGTTTCAAAAACAAAACGGGATCCCGTTTTTAAATTATTTTTTTTTTTATATATATAAAATGCAAGCTATATATACATGAAATATAAAATTCATATATAAGTCACATTTCTCTTTTTCTTTTTTTTCCTTTCTATCTCACTTTGTCCCCTCTCTCCCAAAATCTAAAACTATGTCTCTACCTCTCTCTCACGTCCTTAACTCTTTACTCTGTATCTTTGCTATCTCTATACACCTCCCCTTACCCCCTACCTACATAACATAGGTCCTATTATATCACAATAGGTCCTATTATGACATAATACCCCTTAACAAGTCCTAGTAAGGGGTGTAATGTCGTAACAGGTCTTCTTAAGGGGTCTTATGACATAATAGGACCTATTGTGACATAATAGGTCCTATTGTGACATAATATGACCTATTATGACATAATAGGTCGTATTATGTCACAATAGGACCTATTATGTCACAATAGGTCCTATTATTACATTATAGGTCATATTATGTCACAATAGGTCCTATCGTGACATAATACCCCTCAACTAGAATCTAAACATACCATCTCTCTCTTCCAACCAACTTATCTTTCTCTACATATGTCATAATAGGTCCTACTAAAGGGTCTTATGTCATAATAGGTCCTCTTAAGGGGTCTTATGACATAATAGGTCGTATTATGACATAATAGGTCGTATTATGACATAATAAGTCGTATTATGTCATAATAGGACCTATTATGTCACAATGAGACCTATTATGATAAAATAGGTTGTATTATGACATTATAGGTTCTATTATATCACAATAGGTCCTATTATGACATAATACCCCTTAACATGTCCTAGTAAGGGGTATAAAGTCATAATAGGACATCTTAAGGGGTTTTATGATATAATATGACCTATGGTGTCATAATAAGACCTATGATGACATAATAAGACCTATTACATCATCATAGGTCTTATTGTGTCATTATTAGTCTTATTATGACATAATACCCTTTAACGGGTCCTACAAAGGGGTATAATGTTAGGTCCTCTTAAGGGGTCTTATGACATTAGGACCTATTATGACATAATAGGTCCTAATATGTGATAATCGATCTTATTATGTCATAATAGATCCTACTAAGGGGTCTTATGTCATAATAGGTCTTGTTAAGGGGTCTTATGACATAATAGGTCGTATTATGTCACAATAGGACCTATTATGTCACAATAGGTCCTATTATGTCACAATGTGACCTATTATGACATAATATTATGATACTATAGGTCTTATTATGACATAATAAGTCATGTTGTGACATAATACATCCTATTATGTCACAATGTGACCTATTATGACATAATATGTCGTATTATGACATTATAGGTCATATTATGTCACAATAGGTTCTATTATGACGTAATACCCCTTAACTCTCTCTAAAAGTACCATCTCTATCTCTCAACCAACTTATCTTTCTCTACATATGTCATAATAGGTCCTACTAAGGGGTCTTATGTCATAATAGGTCCTAGTTAGAGGTATAATGTCATAATAGGTCCTAGTAAGAGGTATAATGTCATAATAGGTCCTCTTAAGGGGTCTTGTGATATAATAGGTCGTATTATGACATAATAGGTCGTATTATGTCATAATAGGACCTATTATGTCACAATGAGATCTATTATGACATAATAGATCATATTATGACACTATAGGTCCTATTATGTCACAATAGGTCCTACTATGACATAATACCCATTAACAAGTCCTAGTAAGGGGTATAAAGTCATAATAGATCCTCTTAAGGGGTTTTATGACATAATAAGACCTATGATGTCATAATAGGACCTATGATGACATAATAGGACCTATTATATCATCATAGATCCTATTATGTCATCATTAGTCCTATTATGACATAATACCCTTTAACGGGTCCTAGTAAGGGGTATAATGTCATCATAGGTCCCCTTAAGGGGTTTTATGACATAATAGGACCTATTATGATATGACAGGTCCTCTTAAGGGGTCTTATGACATTATAGGACCTATTATGACATAATATAGGTCCTATTATGTGATAATAAACCCTATTATGTCATAATGGGTCCTACTAAGGTCCGTCTTATGTCATAATAGGTCCTAGTAAGAGGTATAATGTCATAATAGGTCCTCTTAAGGGGTCTTATGACATAATAGGACCTATTATGACATAATAGGTCCTATTATGTGATAATCTATCATATTATGTCATAATAAGTTCTACTAAGGGGTCTTATGTCATAATAGGTCCTAGTAAGAGGTATAATGTCAAAATAGGTCTTCTTAAGGGGTCTTATGACATAATAGGACCTATTATGACATAATAGGTCGTATTATGTCACAATAGGAACTATTATGTCACAAGAGGTCATATTATGACATTATAGGTCCTATTATGTCACAATAGGTCCTGTTGTGACATAATACCCCTCAACTAGAATCTAAACATACCATCTCTCTCTTCCAACCAATTTATCTTTCTTTACATATGTCATAATAGGTCCTACTAAAGGGTCTTATGTCATAATAGGTCCTCTTAAGGGGTCTTATGATATAATAGGTGGTATTATGACATAATAGGTCGTATTATGACATAATAGGTCATATTATGACATAATAAGTCGTATTATGTCATAATAGGACCTATTATGTCACAATGAGACCTATTATGACATAATAGGTTGCATTATGACATTATAGGTCCTATTATATCGCAATAGATCCTATTATGACATAATACCCCTTAACATGTCCTAGTAAGGGGTATAAAGTCACAATAGGTCCTCTTAAGGGGTTTTATGACATAATATGACCTATGATGTCATATTAGGTCCTACGATGACATAATAGGACCTATTACATCACCATAGATCATATTATGTCATAATTGGTCTTTTTATGACATAATACCCTTTAATAGGTCCTACTAAGGGGCATAATGTTATAATAGGTCCTCTTAAGGGGTCTTATAACATAATAAGACCAATTATGACATAACATGTTCTCTTAAAGGGTCTTATGACATTATAGGACCTATATGACATAATAGGTCCTATTATATGATAATCGATCCTATTATGTCATAATAGGTCCTACTAAGGGGTCTTATGTCATAATAGGTCCTAGTAAGAGGTATAATGTCATAATAGGTCCTCTTAAGGGGTATTATGACATAAAATGACCTATTATGTCACAAAAGGACCTATTATGTCACAAAAGGACATATTGTGACATAATAGGTCGTATTATGATATTATAGGTCTTGTTATGCCACAATAGGTCTTGTTATGACATAATACCTCTTAACAAGTCCTACTAAGGGGTATAAAGTCATAACAGTTCCTCTTAAGGGATTTTATGACATAATATGACCTATGATGTCATAATAGGACCTATGATGACATAATATGACCTATTATGTCATCATAGGTCCTATTATGTCATAATCAGTACTATTATGACATAATACCTTTCAATAGGTCTTACCAAAGGGTATAATATAATAATACATCCTCTTAAGGGGTCTTATGACATAATAGGACCTATTATGACATGACATGTCCTCTTAAGGGGTCTTATGACATTATAAGACCTATTATGACATAACAGGTCTTACTAAGGGGTCTTAAGTTATAATAGTTCCTATTAAGAGGTATAATGTCATAATAGGTCCTTTTGAGGGGTCTTATGACATAATAGGACCTATTATGACGTAATAGGTTGTATTATGTCACAATAGGACCTATTATGACACAATATGACCTATTATGACACATTAGGACCTATTATGTACCAATGAGACTTATTATGACATAATAGGTTGTATTATGACATTATAGGTCCTATTACGTCACAATTTATAAGATCTTCTAAAATCTAGAATCTGTATATTATAACTCTTAGAGATCTGAAACCATTCTCAAACATCCTGCTAATATATACATAAAATATAACTTAAAGTATAAGAAAGGAAAAAGACAAAGGGAAATATGACTTAAACTTAAATTTAATATTTCATGTATATATAGTTTGTTTGTTTTAAATATTTATTTATTTTATTATTATTATTATTATTTAAAAAAACAAAACAAAAAACAAAACAAAACGGGATCCCGTTTTGTTTTTGAAACGGGATCCCGTTTCAAAACAGGATCCCGTGTGCTAAACATTTTTTTAATTATTTTAAAAAACGAAACGGGATCCCGTTTTGTAAACAGGATCCCGTTTCTAAAAATTTCAACTTTGGTTCAGTTGTAGCTTCGGTTTTTGGCTTGGGAAATGGCTTGGAGAGCCAACCCTTAGGCTTGGACCTGGGTTGACCTACAACTTGAAGGCCAAATCAATCTTCATATAAAATAATGACTTCAAAAATATATCTGAACACCAAATTTTCAGAATTTTTTTAACAATGAAAACACATTATAGTAGAGACTATCTAGATTCTAAATATGTAATTTAAAAAAAAAAATGATCAATATTTTTGTTTTTTAAATAATTACTAATGAAAGAGGTCTATAAACTCGAAATAACATAGTTTTTTTGTTTTTTAATAACTTTTTTGTTTTTAAGTTTTTTGAAAAAAAAATGATATGGCATCAAACTAGAGACAATTCTATACAGTTTAAAAAAAAAAAACAATAAAAAATGTTAAGTTTAGGTCAAATTATGCTTGCCGTACACAAGAATTTTTCAAAACAATGATTATGCCCAATAAAAAATTAACAAAAAAAAAAATGCAGAAAAAAATTACAAAAAAATATTCTCATCAAAGGTGAGTGAGTTACAGATCTTTTCCCAAAAGGATTTATAAAAAAAATTTCATTTAGGTCAAATTATGCTTGCCGTACACGGGCATGGTATGGTCCTGAAAAGTGACTTTTAAACTATAGGTTTTAGTAATGCCTATTCAAACTTCATTTTTAAGATCTGGGTATTAAAATAAATTACATATTTGGAAAGTAGACTTCGAGCACTACATTTTATATTACTGAATTTTTTTAAGATTCATTCTTTAAGTGCCTCAAATATTTAGGTCAAACGGGATGAAATCAAAAAAAAAGGGAAAAAACTTCCACTTTTTGGCCAAAAAGTGGACACAACTTCTTGCACTTACCCACTATGGGATATCATCAATGATAGATTGAAGTTTGGGGACTATTGTTATCTGGTTACAAATCCAAAGAGGGATCGGTCTAAGTCTTTAGGGCTCGTTTAAAGCTGTCATAAACTTCAGTTAGTCGCTTAGAGAAAAGAACCATTCACACATGATTGGGAAGGATCGTCGATATCTCTAAGGGATGTTGGAGGTGCTTGGGAGATCATCGACATTCAAAGGATTAGATTCATATCATATTTGATTGTTGTTTGGTTACTTCATGATCATAATATCTTCAATAAGTTGCAGCTGGGTGCATGTGTTCATGAAATTACTAAAGACATTCCAATTCATTGTTGTTGTAATTATCTTGAGTTGACGTGATGGAAGGTGAGGTGAGTAGATTCAATTTCATGTGCTAAGTGCTACTTGTTCATTTCTTGGGTGTGGGATTGTTGGTTGGGCTGATTTCTTCCATTTTCCTATGTTAGGCATGTGTGTCTCTTCATGTAGGCTTCAACAAGTTGTTTCTTTTCTCAATGGCCATTTATGTTTGTTTGTTGCTAATCCTTAATCTGAGTGAGTTGACAAAACCCACATGGTTGTTCTGAAACATTGAGAAAATCCTTGGATAGATCGAATTCTAGAGGTCAAGGTGTGGGTTTACAATAGTCATAATCAAGTTCAATATAGAGTTAAAATAATCTTGTTTGTTTATGTGTCTCATGTATGCAATGTAAATAATAAACAATAGGTTAGATCAAAACATTTCTGTTGTGACAACAATCACTATTATTAAATAATTCCATACTTAATTGTCAAACTTATGAATGTAGAATCCATGTTAAGCTTTGAAAACAAGAGCCTGCAAACAAATATCTTTCTTCAATGCAAATGGTTTGTTACAATGATAAAAAATTAAAATAAACTTGAGGTTAGATAGAAAAAAAAATAGTGGCATACCAAGGTATCACACTACATTGTAGTTCTAGCAAGTTTTTATTTCCAATAACTTTTATAGCCTGTAACTTTGTTGGAAGGTATAGCATGGAATAGGGAATTATAACATGAGGCAAGTTGGCTTGTGCAAATATTTTGTTTGATGTTGCTTTAAGTCTTTATTGAGAGAAGTTGGTCAATGCATTGATTGTGGCTAGTAAGTGGACTCAAGTTGACTAACTAATTTGGAAAATGAAAGGTTGCAACATTTCATTTGACAGATCAATGGATGGTAGAAATAGGCACTAGTTAACTTTTTGGTGGTTTTAAGGGGATAATGTTAATCAATTCCTCTAGTAAAATAAAAATTATGGAGACCTTGTGTGACTTGTTGGATGAGGTGGTGATGGAGCTGAGAGTGGAAAGCATCATTCAAATGATGATTGCCGATATAATTGTGCATGTGGCAGTTGATAGATTTGTAGAGGTGAGGCATCCTACATTATTTTGGAGCCCTTGTGTTACCCATTGCCTTGATCTAATTTTTTAAGACATAGGAAAACTAAGCTGGGTGAAGAACATGGTTGAACATGTAAGGAATTTCACAAAGTTCATCTACAATTACACATGGGTCCTAAATTTCATGAGATAGCACATTAGTGGCAAAGAACTCATGCAACCAAGAGTCATATGCTTTCCCATTAATTTTTTCACTTTGTGGAGCTTTCCCATTATTTTTTTCACTTTGTGGAGTATAGCAAGTGCATTGCCCAATCTTAAGTGCATGAATCCCATTAATAGTCCTATTACAACATGTTTCCAAGTGATGCCATGACTTCCAAGAGGCCAAATTTTGATTGAACGATTTCTAATTGTTGAACACAAACTAGATGTAGAGTCATGCCATTTGGATTCTATATTAACTTGCATTATTGATAAGAAAAAAAAAATAGTGATTAAAAAATTTAACAATTTAAACATAATCTAAAAAGGTAATTAAAAAATTAAATGCATTTAAAAAACTTAATTACAATATAATAATCTAAATATGTGAATTTAATTAACAAATTTGACAAAATATCGCCCTTTAACCCTAAAACATAAACTCTATATTAAAAAAAAAATGATTGAAATCATCATAAATCATTTAAATTTTAATCAATTCACAAATTTGAAAAATCTGAATCAATTCAATCCATAAAATATGTAAATTTGACAGGCTAAAAGAATTAGAAATAATTTACAAATTAAAATACTTGAACTAACTTGATATAAATTCTAGAAATTTCTTCTTCAAATCCCCTAAAGAATCTTCCAAATTTTCTCTAGAATGCTTGCTTGCTAATGTGAGTGTTGAAGGAGGGCGAATGGGGGTTTAAAGGCCAAAAATCACATTTTTACCGTGTTAATCCCCTGTTTTTTATATGCTCAACATGCGTTCGTAGTCAATGGCGAGTTTTGATGCGAATTTGGTGAAAATCACGACAAGTTAACTATGTGAGTACTCCTGTCGCTGAAAAATTCGCAAGCACTCGGCGATTATATGCCTTTGATCTGTGATAATGTTTATATAGGATTCTTTGTTACTGAGGATATCTTTAAGTATTTTGTGGCTAATGTAGTTTCAACTTTCAACCTCCTTTGCTTGTTGCGTATGTTTTCGAAGGAATTGACATTCTAGGTATGTATGTTGTTTTGGAAAGCTATTAATTCTCTATGGAATTTAGACATGCTGTAGCCCTAGCAGTTTGGAATTTCCACATGCCATGGCTTTACTTTATCTTGAAATTCTGGATGTGCTGATCTGAATCACTTACTTTAAAACCTGAACTCTATATATTTCTGTTGAGTTGGTATAGAATTCTACAATATGATGGGTTAATGGTTTGAGAGAGGGGGTATCATGAATTTGGCCTGTGATTTGTTTGGTGGGTATCAGTAAAGTTACTTTTAGTTTTACAAAAGTAATTTATTATTATTTCATTTTCTTTCAGACTATCAATCATCAACATTCTATATGAGGATGCTATTTTGTACCTAATTTGCATTTAAATCAATCAAATATATCAAGACTCAGCTTGTTTCTTTTGTGTGCTCATTTATTGACTCATTGGATGCATCTCCTCATCAAATTTTGCAAAAAAAAATGCATTTGTAATTAAATATAAGCAAATTTTTAAGTTGTTGAGTTTTCACGAGTTTTTTTTTCAGGCCCTGGCGAGTTTTTGCTTTTGGCGATTAGTTCAACTATGCTCTTTTAAATTGAATTCCTTGGCTACATGCTGCAACATATTCTATTTCTGTACTTGATAATACCATTGCAGTTTGCTTCTTTGAACTCTATGTAATCAATCCACTTCTTATTGCAAAACAACATCTTGATGTGCTCTTTCTATTATATGATGAATGTAGCCAATCTACAATTGAATAACCAAATAACTTTGAATGTTCAACTAAATAATAATGGATTCCATAATCCCTTGTTCCTTTCACATATCTTCGTATTCTCTTTGTTGCTTGCAAATGTCTTTTTTGTGTTTTCGCTTCTATACCTTGAAACCAATGATACTTCAAACATAATATTTGGCCTTGTAGCTCTCAAATACATTAAATTCCCAACAATGCTTATGTATTTCCTTTCATCTACTTTCGATGATTCGTCTTCTCTCATCAATTATTTTTCATTTGTGATTAGTATCACCACCTTCACAATCTAGCATATTAAACTTTCTTCAACATATCTTGCACATGGTTAGATTGACAAATAAAGAGGTATTTGTATATCTCTATGCCAAGAAAATATTGCATCAGTTGTAATTAAGTTATTTCAAATTCTCATCATTGCCTTTGAATTCTTTCTTCATCTTGATTGAGCTTCCTGTATAGATTACATCATTGATATAGAAACAAACATAAGAAAGTTTCATCGCCTTCTCTTTTGAAATATATTGTAGGCTTATTCTTTCTTTTGATGTATCCATTTACTAAAAACCCGTTGGAGCTCAAATTTGTGTTAAACTTTTTCTCTCTAGTCCCTTCCTTTTATGTGTGTATAGAGCATTGTAACAGCCCACTATGAGGCCTAGAGGACAAAAACAAATAAAACAATGAAAATGCGGATAAATTTTATTTTGTTATTAAAAGTTAAACTATACAATTGCATTGAGATACATGAAGCATCATGATAAGGAAAAGATGTACAAGAATAAACTAGCAAAGTCCTCAAGGCCCCACAACGATTTTACCCAAGGATAACATTAACCAAACACATAAGAGCATAGGAAACCACATAAATATGATAACACAATCCTTGACAAGGAACATGAATCAAAATATATTGCCATGGAAAGACACATATGAACATCGGTTACATTACAAGGTATCCATATGGACATAATCTCCATGAATACAACAATAAAGTGAGTACAATAATTTGGTGCAAAATGTTGGTCTCCAATCTCTTCACGAGTCATCACGAACAGGATGTAGGGAGAACCAAAACCCAATGGGTGCGAATAGCACTCCACCCAACCATGCGGTACCATCAGGTCCACCCCCTGTGCTAGGAGGTATCAGCCAGACCCAAGAGACAAGCAACACACAAGAGTACAACATGACTCTCAAGAGCACCAACAAGACTATACTCACAAGAAGATCAACAAGACTGTACGCACATGAGGCTCACAAGAGTAACGTCACAAGAGACACAAAAATAAAACCACCAACTTCCAAAGGCCCAAGCAATCCACAGAAGGATAGAAGACATAAGTTACCACTAGATATGCAATAGGGAAGAGTGTCATCACTAGGTTGTCATGAGTTACCCTGGTAGGTGTTCACTAGGTCCCCACCCCCATCCTGGGTTACCCTGGCAACCTCTCCCGACCCCCAGCCCCCATATAAACACTAGTGGACCGCACCAACCTTTCGAAGGGTCAAGATTGGTGGATGCCATTCCAGGCCTTCTCTACTTACCCCAAACCTAAACAAGCGTTTGGGGGTAAAAGAGACAACAATTTAATCTTTATTAATGTGAACTAACTACCCACCCAAGTTCATTATTTAGTGTTTTCACTTGATTGCAAAAATCTCATTGAGTTACCCAGGTGACCACTTTGGGTCCCGACCTCCAATGAAAGCCACTCCCCCTTAACTTGCACCTAGGAATCCAAAATACAACACAAGGTCTATGACACCCAAAACACCAAGAGTCTAGACCCCTTTACCATAGCAAGGTTGACTGACTTGCTAGAACATGAATACACACAAGGAGGCTCAAAGCAACAAGAATGAATGACTAACATAGAAGTTTTGCAGGACACCAAACACATCACATTAATGACGATGAGAAACCATTTAAACAAAGAAGTATCTCAACAATGTCCTTAGCCTCTGGAAACAAACACATTTAAACAAAACATTTGAGTATCCAACTATGGTAGACAAGATCCAAATGCAAATCCAGTGCATATAATGCCAAACATAAGAGAATCCGATCATAATATAATACCAAGGAGACCATAATAGCTTCTTCAAATCAATTAATTCAAATTAACATTAATTTCAATAATCCAAATTCAAAACCATAGTAACTCATTTTATTCCTAATAATTTGCACTTTGATACTGACATTCTAATATCCGAAACATTTAAGAATACGTAATTCCATTCCCGCAATTACTATCATTATATCTGATCAACATCAAATTAAATGCAGATTATCCAAGTTCATATGAAAACATTCATACTAAAAATTACCTTTAAAATATTAATATTTTTACTTTCTCGCTATTAAGACATTATACTAACACAAAGGTAAGGGACAACGACTAACAAACACGAAAGGCTAATAGGATTAATACTGACATGATCGGGCAACCAAAGAACAAGGGTACCTGACAAGGTCTTGTTCCCGTAGGAACGATGGTACGATAAGGGTTTGACTGATAACTTCATTCTTCGTGGGTCATAGAGCACGCTTAGACCTTAAAGTTCAGGTGGAGTTGATGCTTGGTACCTGCAGCTCTATCAGCGAGAAAACACACATACTTTTCTCCAACATATACAGGCACACTGGTGGATGAGAGTCGTGACATTCCATGTCCCTCCGAAGTGGGTGATGGAAGATCATCCCCTCACACCCCATAGAGACTCGTACCCATACAAGAAGACGATCACAAGATATATCTCATACATAAAGTAGATATGTCAGTCCAAGGCCAGTATATAAGCATATAATCTAACATCCAAACATCCACAGAGATATGATGCACAACCAACATTTATTAAATCCGAAACATCATATCATAGAATCATGATTAGCGAGTATCATCCAATCACATGAACAACAAAAAAAGTCAACCAGAGTCAAACTGGGTTAAGTAGAGTCTGATCGAGGGAGGGGCATTACAAGCATCACCTCTCATCTATAACTAATCTAAGAGAAGTTTCATGGATCATGTTGCCTTCTTGTTGTGCTTTTGAACATTGTTTTTACTCTCCATGTTCATGCGTTAGCCAAATTTCCATGTTGCCAAATAAAAAATTAGCTAAGTGGTTGGAGGTTTCATAGAAACAAGGAAGCATTGGTTCTTGGTTCCCATGAAATCCCCAATAGGTTCTCACTGCCCCTTTAAGTATTGACAGGGGGAGAAAAGGTCCAGGATGCTTCTTTTTGGTGTGTAGAGGGCCCAATGTTATGTGAGAGACATTCTATTATTTTTGAAGGCCAAATGGTGATGGCTATGCGCATCGCTCCATCCTCTACCTATTTGATTCATGATGCTGCTCCTCTCCACCACTAGTATTGAATGCAAAGACTCTCTTTCCCTCTGCAACACTCGTATTGGGTGGATGATCCACCTCATCCATGGATTTTGAATGGCTATAGTGCTATGTTTAGGGTTACATCTTGCAGCCATTAAAATGGGATTTTTGACTCAATTTCAAAGGGGGTTGGTTATAGTGTGGTTTTCGAGAGGCAAGATGAAGCTGCAAGGCAACCATTGATGCAAGTCTAGTTCATCCCGTGGGTACAATCTGCTGGGTCAAAAGAAGACAAGTATTGTAATTGGTTTTGTTACAAAATGTCCCCATGGCACTTTGTATGTATTTAGGAAGGTTTCTTAGACGTAGATAGGGATTTTCGCTTTCCACATTTGTTGGCATTAATGTAATTTTAGTTAGATGAATATGATAGTTTATTGAAAACATTGCACAACTTGTAATGATCTTTCTCATGTTATGTAGTTGTGTCTAGATTACTAAGTATGCTTTGCTTGCAAGACCTCATAATTATTGTTGCATGCAACTACATAGCTCCATGTTCTTATTTTTTTGTTTGTTCCTTCTAGATGTGCTACAACTTGTTTCCCAATAGATAAGCACTACTTTGAGACCATTCACCAATCTCAAATCATCCAATTCAAACACCAAATTAGTAGTATAGGAGTAGGTGTAGTTTTGTGTGTTCATAACCTCGTATCACAACCAAGGATTTATCTTTAGAGAACAATTAATGAATCTTTTTTATGTGGGTTATGAATGCACAACCATATCAGCTATATAGGGGTCATGTATGGCTAATTTTTCTTGGCCTAGTGAGAGGGTTTTGGGCCAAGACAACAAGTTGATTTTGGTTATAGTTATTTGTTGATTGTATATTATATGTGAGTTTAATACCTATTGATGTACACCCCTTGGAATAGCCTCCTTAGTCTAAGCTAAGCTTGAAGCGTAGGAGATTTAACTTGTTACAAGCTAAGGTTGCCGTTGCACCAAAAGATCGACCTGTCAATGCCCGATACAACCACTAGACTTATAGAATCCACAGGAGGTTGTTAAACCATGTCGCGAATCCCCGTGAGGGATGTTGGCCCACTACCAACAATCCCTCTCCCAACATCACTCGTCGTGGCCTGCGTGATTCAAACCTGTGATCAAGCTCTGATACCACTTGTTACAAGCCAGGGTTGTCGTTGCACCAAAAGATCGACCTGTCAATGCCCGATACAATCACTAGACTTGTAGAATCCACATGAGGCTGTTAAACCATGTCGCGAATCCCTGCGAGGGACGCTAGCCCACTGCCAACATAACCCACTCTTGTAGAGTTGGCCATTAACCCTCCATAGTTTGTTGATGAGTTAATTTCAGTTGCATGACAACAACCTTGGCCTTGTGAGTGAGATTTGGATCTAGGAAGTGGAGCAACATTTTTTAGACACCTTAGGACTTTTTGATGGGTGTTTTATGACCATGCCAACACAGAATAAAATACCAAGGTATCTTATCCTCTCTTGAGCAAAATCTTGTGTATGCTAAGATTGTGAAAGATCATACAGATGACTCCAAGGTTCTTCTTTGTCAGGCCTTGACGCGTGGATAAGCTCAATGGTTGTTGTGATGTGTTGGTCACACAAAGGGACTTACGTTTCAATCGTTCTTCACTTCTTTTGCAATGCTGGATGGAACTTCTTCATCATATATTGCAATCTCGTCCTTGAATGATGATATCATTTACTCAACAATTTCCTCTTCTTAGCATCCAAATTCTTGCTCCCCACAATGTACCTAAAAAAGACAGGGAAACATTGTGAAGTACAAGTATCAATCAAGTCATAAGTTAACAAAATGCAAAGTTCAAACGATAATCAATAAACACAATGCAGTTTGAAAATACTTTGAAAACCCTAATTCTTGAATTGACGACAATTGTCAAGGCTCTATACTCTTTAAAATTCATTCTATACTTAGGCATTTCATCACCTCCCAAGGCCAAAATCCATACTGACAAGACCCTATAACTCATTCCTTAGGGTCGGAAGATGACACCGACCACAAGAGACTTGGTTTATTTAGCGAAAAGAGCGGGTCCCCATTTGCAATGGGGCGATGTGTGAAAACGTCATAACATCTAGCACCAATTCGAATAAGTGTTCCTAAACACTTCAAAGATATAAAACTAATCCATACCCGAAATCTTTGGAAAATTCCATCCAACCTATCAAATAATTAGAAAACATACTAAAAAAAGCAAGCATTTTCTTAGATTGGATCAAGCCACTCAATCCTGGATTACCCAAGTGCGTGCAATTGAATACATTATGTCTCATAAGACCATTAATGCTCCTATAATCCACCACAGCGAGCTGCGTAATCATCTCAACTCCAAAATCATTTGGGACATTGCCTTGCTACCAGTCAGACGTCCATAGCCTTGATGAGGTTATCGTTGTAATTTCCATGAACATTGCTCCACTAGCAGCCGGGCGTCCATAGCCCTGGTGGAGATATTTGTAAATTCCCAAATCCAATGAACTTGATTTTTTCATTCCATTTCATCTTCTTTTCTTTGGATATTACTTTTCTTTTCACACATTTTACAATTGGCTCGCAAGCAGTGAAGTTCAGTATGGGTTTGAGAATTATAGTGGCGCTGAAGCAAGATTTATTATTTTTTACTTACCACAACTTCTCCTAATAAACCTCAATGACTTCGAGCAATTGATTAAGTGTGTAAAATATAGTGATCGCGAGATACAAGTGTCGAGACACAATAGGTGATTCCCTTCCGAGTCAAGTACAAATCCTAACCAAATGATAAAGTTGGAAAAGAACAACCTCAGATTCAAAAGCACTTCATAAATAGTTATCTAAGAAATGGACTGAACATAACTAAGGATAGACACTTGAGTGGGCTTTAGATAACATTGCCTTTCTCACAAATGGGATCCCCCAAAGGAAACCTAAACTAAATAGGAACAAAAATTTCGAACGGACAATAGTCACAAGGCCTAAACATATACAACTCCTAACATGATTTCTTAGGATGTGTAGGAGCAACATGGCATTAGTCATGGTTCGAAGCCTTGCAAATTCATCTTTAAACTTAGAAAAGTATTCTTTCATAATACAAATCTCAAATTGAAGAAAAACTTTGGGAAAGATTAGCAACTGGGGCAACTCATCCAGACCATGTTAATCCATAAACAAGCTGTTCTTCCTAAATTTTTGTAATCAAATTCATAGCTTTCAAACTCAAGGGTAAGGAAAGAGGCAACCTGGCGATCTTTGTGCGTGGGCGAGAATTCTTGTGTGTCATCCATAGCTTCATCAGGAGGTTGAAGCTGTGATGTATCATCCCACTTGCAAACGACACATACATATCAGAATTCCAATCCTTAGTAGGCACATGGTGGCGAAATCCAGATTCAAATGAAAACTTGGAAACATGAAGCATTTCAACAACTAGCTCCTTTTGAATCTTTAGTAACAGGTCTAGCCCCAACCCAAATTGCTCATCATATTCTTCTTCCATTTTGGTGACCCATTTATCATCAAATATTCCTTCTTTCCTTAGGTTGCTTATCATTTCTTCCATCTTGAGCATGCATGGATGAACTTCTTCATCAAGGACTATTCCTTCTTGCAATGTGTTGGAGTCATTTTTATAATTTTATTCCTTTTTGGTTGACTAATCATTTCTTTCTTCCTTTGATTGATAGATCTTGGCAATCCTTGTGACCACTTCCTTCATGAGCTAAGTTTTCCACTTCGGATTCTTGATGATTTCCAACAATTCAATTCTTCATGCTTAGATGACTTCATATGTTGACTATCATTTTGGGCTCTCCTTCTTACCTGGATCTCTTTTATTGCCTCCTTGATCTTCGCTCCAACAACTTCTTCCACTGGTGTTATGTAGGAACAATCTTCTTCCACTTGAATGCCTTGTTCTTCCTTGCTAGGTGATGTTGCAATGCCTTGTTCTTTCAATTGCAGACTCATGTATTCAAGGTACTCGTTCCAAATGCATTCCATTGGTAATTCAGGTAACCTAAATTGACATCTAGCTTGGTTGACGGCCTCTTCACATATAGGACGAGTGAATTCTAAATGTGGTTTATTGTGAATCTTACATCAATGAGGAAGCAACACGCTTTCAAGTTGTTCATTGCCCAATTCTATGTGACTTTGAATTCTCAACTTGAATCTTGAGAAAGGATCACTTCCATTGACATTGTTGTTGGGCTTTATGCACAACTCTGGCTTGGGAACATCCCCAAAGAAGATTTTTCCTTGTAGAACCAATTCTATTCTTGACAAGAATGTTAAGCAATTCATCTCATCATGCTTGGTGGTTGCATGAATTTGGCACCTCCCTGGTAAGGCAAATTGAGACAAATTCCTGGGGTGCAATTGTGCATTCAAATTTTCTTGAATCTAAGCGATGTCCACAAGGAGACTATCTTTATAGCAAGAAATATGAAACTGTCACCCATCCATTGAGAAATCTTCTTTTTAATTTTCTATTTTCTAATTTTTTTTTGGACTTCAAATTTTTTACTTTTTTGGGAATTTTTTGGTATATGAGAGATCTAATATATCTTCGATTTGGCACTTGAAAGCTCATATTGGGATCGGCCAACTTGAATTTCTTCACCTATGAAAATGAATGATTTGATGTTCATGCCCTCCTTCTAACACCGATTTTGTTGACGGGTGTTTTATGACCTCACCAACACAGAATAAAATACCAAGATATCTTATCCTCTCTTGAGAAAAATCCTTTGTATGCCAAGATTGCGAAAGATCATATTGGTGACTCCAAGGTTCTTCTCTGTCAGGTCTTGACGTGTGGATAAGCTCAATGGTCCTTGTGATATGCTGGTAACACAAAGGGACTTACGTTTGAATCATTCTTCATTTTTCTCCAATGCTGTCTGGAACTTCTTCATCGGATATTGCAATCGCGTACTTGGACGATGATATCATTTACTCAACGATGTCCTCTTCTCAACATCCAAAGTCTTGCTCCCCATAATGTACTTGAAAAAGGCAAGGAAATGTTGTGAAGTACAAGTATCAATCGAGTCATAAGTTAACAAAATGCAAAGTTCATTTAGTATAGTCAATAAACACAGTGCAGTTTGAAAATAATTTGAAAACCCTAATTCTCGACTTGATGACAACTTTCAAGGCTCTATACTCTTTAAAATCCATTCCATACTTAGGCATTTCATCACCTCCAAAGGCTAGAATCCAGACCATCAAGACCTTATAACTCATTCCTTAGGGTCGAGAGATGACACTAACCACATAAGACTTGGTTTATTTAGCGAAAAGAGGGGGTCCCCATTTGCAATGGGGCAATGTGTGAAAATGTCACAATAGGACTATATATCAATTCTTGAATACCATGCTCTTGGTGCTTGGTTCAAATCATAGAGTGCATTCTTTAACTATAAACATATCCTTTTTAGCTTCCTTCAAATTTTTGTGGCTGATCCACATATACTTTGTCTCCAATGTATCCTTAAAAAATGCAATTTTTGACATTTACGTGGTGTAATTTACATCTTTTTTATTTAGAAAATAATAACATCAATCTTATAGTGTCATGTCTCTCATTCATAAGACTCTTCATATCTTATACCATACCCTTGAGCATATCCTTTTGCAGCCAATTTGCCTTGGTAGGCTTTTTTCCATACCAAGCTTCTTGGGGTCTCCTATCTCTTATTGCAATAGTTGGGCTCCTATTTATGATGTAAACAACAATATTAATTGCTTCACTCCAAAACATCTTGTCCATACACTGTAATGTCCCTTTTTTTGGGTTCTCTTGCTTTATAGTTTGCATTGACATTTTGGGTTTGTGTCAGCTTGATCAGAGTGAGTATTTGATGTTATGAGTGAGCTTAATTGGTTTAGAGGATTCATTTGACGATTTTAGATGTTATTTCCTGTTTCCGATTTGGTCTCTAAGATTCTTAGAGGGAGCTTCCATTTTTAGTAAGTCACTTGGTCGGGTCCAGTTATCATCATTCATCATCGGTATCAATCTTGTGTGGTCAATTTTCAATTTCGATGCATTTCGACCATTCTTGCTAATTGGGTGTAATATTGAGCTATATTTAACTAATTGCACTAAGGTTGCCATTTTAATTAAAATAATTTATCGGGCACCTCAGTATTATAGCTTGTTGAAAAGAGAACGAAAAGTTTTAAATGTTAGGATGCTGAAAAGTGACTTTATGTGCTAGAAATAATTTAAAAATAAAATAATTCACTTTTTGGAGTTAAAAGGCTTATTTAATTAATAAAGTGATTCTATAATGGAATTTCCAAAAAATTCCTAGAAAAGCTTACAAAAGGGGGGTTTGAGAGCTCATTTGGTATGATACAGTTTATTAGTTAATTCCTTTTTTTTTAATTGAGAAACCCTTGTGGTATTGGAGATTGAACATGGTTCATCTCAACCTTCAGAGGACAAAAACCCTAATTGGGAAGTTCATAACAATCAGTGGTAGTTAGAGGCAATGGTTACCAAGGGGGAGACACCACCTTAAAGGGAAAAGATGTGGACTATGGAAGAAAATGACTCTTCCATCCGTAGGAAGAGATATAAATGAAAGTTCAGCATTTAAGGAGTGGGAATTGGAAAGGAAGAACACAAGCAATTTTAGAGTTAATATAAATAGTCAGCAGACTTATATATCTCCAAGTATTTGGTACAATGCATAAGGAATAGAATTTTGATCTGAATATCTTGTATACACATTATAATATATAATGATAAGAAATTAACATAGTTTTGTTAATATATAGTTCTATCTTTGCTATTATAATATCGTGCATAATAAATTATAGTGAAGATTCCTTAATACTTTATCCAACCAACCATTTCATTATGGAGGGAAGAGTGAAACACATGATAAGGAATGGAAGTAGCATTGAGTTCTATCAGGTACACCAACCCTGGGTGGGGCCAAGAGGCCGAATGGTGGGTGTCCTTTCGTTCTCTTGGGTTTGATGGAAAGGGAAAGGCTCGAGGCCCCTTATGTGATCTCCCAAGATACTCCACAATCTAGATGGGTTATTAGGGGAAGTCTTATTGAATCCCACATGCACATTAGGTAATTTACAATGGTGGTTAGGAATCTCTTTAACAAATTGATGATTATAATCTTTCAAGGATATTAGAATGATAACTAACTTGATTGTGAGTCTTAAATCAAGACATCAAAGTTGGCAAGCTACATTTCTTTAATATGCTTTATATCGCATTTGGTGATTCTAGGGCAAAATAAAGGAATATCCCAAAAGGGGACATTACATGTGAGCTCTTTGATCTGATTTTTTGATGGTTCAAAACTTCAAATCATTATTGTGTTGGAAATCCTTTCTTGGTGCTGACGTGAGGAGAAGAGGAACAAAAAGTTGGGATGCATGCCTTCTTCATAGGCAGTTTAAACTCTATTTTGCTGTGTGAATACATTAATATCTGCTGCACCTTGATCATTGCTGGAAGGTGTTTGCCCAGTTTTATGTGGTGATTCTAGAAAGTTTATCTCTGCTCACTTGGTTTGTGCGTGGAAATTCCTTCGGCCTTGGACATGGCTTTGCTTGGTCAAGTGCAATTGTATTTGCGGCTTATTTAAGCTCGGTCCTAGGTCAGAAAAGAAACTCATTTAAGCTTGGTTTTCAATTCTTTGGCTCATTGAATGCATGGAAATGAATGTTCCTTGAACGTGGCATTACATAAATCTTGGCTTTTTAAAAAATAGCAATGTATTGGAATACCGACCTGCAATAAGAAAGAACAGACCTTGCATACTATATTTTAAATATCATACAGATCAGACAAGCAAACTGTTTGATGAAATAACTCAGAATGAAAGAGTGCAAAAAATTGGGTTAAAATCAGGGCTGCATATTACATGCTGTTTGCTTCCGCATGCTTCATTCTATTAGTGTTTTATTCTATGGTGTATATAGTGTTGTTAATTGTCTCTTAACTCCACTCGCACAAAATTTAATAAATTCTTTTGAGCAAAATTCACATCCTCTATCTAATTTTAAACACTTTTATGTATCGTCCACTTTCTTTTTCTACCATAGCCTTAAGCATTTTGATGGTTTCAAAAACATCACTTTTATTATTAAAAAACAAGGTTGCAGGTTTGGGCAAAATTGTTTTTGGGGATTGAGTTCGTTTTGGGTTTGTCCATACAAAAACATATAAAATTCAGAAATATATACATATTTGCAGTAGTAATTAAGTTCAAAAAATACACCAGCATATTAATAGTCAAATATTAGTCAAACTCGAATGTCATGATATATATTAAACTTTAATAAAAAATAATAGTGACAACTGTCAACAATCAGCCATCATTGATCAAATATCATATGGCCCTATGGGTCATCAAAATGTTATCATCATCATCTATATTGGATGATTATCTTCTTGTAGGTCATTTGACTTGGGTTTACTTGACACGACAATCATTTGTGATTATGAGCTCTATAGACTGTAGTCTCTATAGACAATGAATGAAATTTCATAGATAACAACTTGATGATTATCATATCCATAGCTCTTCTTAGAACACTGTGATACATAGGATACTCTTCATGGAACACTATGATCTCTCTTTTCATACCACTATCCTTTGAAGTTTACTATGACTCTCATGATGGCTTATATGTACACTGTCTTTGTTTGGTGCTGTATCACAAGGTCTTTACACATATTAAGACTGTTCTTTTTGTGTTTATAGGACCTTGAAGTGTTTCAAAAATTTGGATAAGGCTTAAGGTATCCTTAAAGTAATGAACTGGCTCTAAGATTTTAACATGGTTCTAACCCGTGCTTACTATTATCTATAGATCACTGCCCCTACACACTTGATAGAGTGCTGAAGGAAGTCAATTGATACTCTTACAAACACAATCCACTGTCCTTAACAATGATAAACATGTTTCATGCATAGTTATAAATTTGATAACATTAGATATTGAGAATTGAATATGCAAGGGTTTATGATTTATATTAGATCTTCCTTTTTGTTTCTAGCATAGCAACAAGATGATTATTTCTTGATGCCAGGATTTTGACAATATTTTTACCACTGCTGTAGATGGATACCTTACAACAAAAAGTTAAAAAAATGTCATTTTTTTTTTAAAACATCCAAATTCACTGGCTAGACACATGTGGAGGTGAAATTCAGCTCGGGTTTGCTTGGGTTCATCTAGGCTGAATCCATAGGCTGTGGGCAAGATCTTGGCCGAACCTACAAAGGACTGGACGAGGACCTGGGGAGTGCAGGGGAAGGACCCGGTAACCTTGTTTAAAAAATAAACCCATATGTATCTAGTAAAATTATCAATGAATGTAATCATGCAGTGTTTCATACCTATGCTTGTCTTGGACATTGGACCACACTCATTTGAACAAATAAGTTCCAATGGCTGGCTTTCTCTCCTTGCACCAATGAGAAACCTGTCCCTGTGATGTTTTCCAAGTGCATACTTCCTTTTCTCTTGTTTGCATCTTTGATAGTTCATGTATCTTATTTCTTTGATATAACATATGAAGTCCTTGAAAAAGATGTCCATACATTTGATGCCATAACCAACTTACAAACATTTGATTCATTTGCTTTGATTTTTGATAGGAACATTTGGTTCTCTGGTATCGCCATTGTAGCAATCAGCTCCTTGTTTCTTACAATAGATAGTACAAAATTTATCATCAAATATCAGTTTAAGCCCCTTTTCAACAAGTTGTCCAACACTCATTAGATTATGCCTTAGCTATGGTGAATGATATGCTTCAGTAATTTCTGCTATTCCTTGCCTATCGTCTATATCCATCTTTCCTTTTCTACAAACTTCTAGGACTTTATTATTACCCAATCTTACTTCACTTTTGAAAATTTCATCAATCTTCGAAATTGCTTCTCTACATCATCACATGATTAGAACAATTTGAATCTAGAAACCATACCTCATTATTTGTGTTTTCAACTTCATAGCATGAAAGGCAGAAGTGAGGTGGATCCTTATCTTTATTGTTCTCTTGTCTTGGACCTTCATTTGGATTCCTTTTGTACTCGTGCATAGTTTTCTTTTCTTCTTTCATGTGAATTCTTCATTCTGCATTCTTTTTCATTATGACCAAATATCTTGTAATAGTAAGGTTGTATTCACTGTCTTTCTACATTAAAACTGCCTCTGCCTCTGCCTCTGCCTCTTCCTCGACCAACCACAGTCTTTGCTTTCACCTATTCTTCTCTAATTAGAACTAGATCCTTGATATGAATTCTCCTCCTTATGGTTTTGAGGGAAACTTGTTATAGCTCCTTGGTTATTCTTGTTTTTTGCCTTTGACATCAACGTTTGATGTAGACCACCCATACACTTTACCTTCTCTTCATGGGTAAGTAAAGATCCAATCAGCCCTTCATCTTTTAAAGCATCTATCTCTTTGCAGTCTTCTAAAGTAATCACAATATGCATCCACTTGGCTATAAGAGATCTGAAGATTTTCTTGACAACCATACCATCTTTTACTTGTATCAACATATTTTCATGGCATTCATTATATTTCTTACTCTTAACACAATAATCTTCAACTTTTTCATTATCCTTCATTCTTAAATTCTTAAAATTCCTTCTAGGATTTGAAGTTATTCTCAATTTCTTAAAATTCATTCTAGGATTTGAAGTTTTGCAAACCTTACATAATTTGCCCCTTGATACGAGCTTTCTGATGCTGTCCATGTTTCCCTTAAAGCCTTACACTTTCAATTTTTGGATAGATACCTGGATCTATTGCACATTGAATATACAAGAATGCTTGAGCATCCTTTTTCTCCTCTTTGTATATTTTGCATTTAATGCACTCCAATCTCAAGGTTGAGCATACCTGCTTTCTATATGTCACATACTTCAGTTGGTCTTTCCAATAATTATAAGTCTCACCTTTAAACTGTGGAACAACCACTGCATCATTGTTTACTACTGGTATAACTATCAAACAAGACTCGGAATATCTTTCAAAGCTAGAAAATCTTGAATTCTGATGAAGGAGCTTTACATCTGATCCTGTCCAATGTAATTCTCACACGGTAAAATTATCGAGCTGATAAAACTTTGCTTTGATCCACTGTTAGTAAATTTTGTATGGAACTGGGGCTGCTCAGAAACCAACATACCAATTTTTTTATTTATTTATTCTGGAATTGACTTCCTTGAGTCTGATTACATTATGGATCTTTTATCAAAACTTCTTACAAGACAACCGAAAGAATGCATTTGGATTTTGATCTTCTAAGTATAACTGACAAATTAACAATTAAAACAATACTAAAATAAGATGCCTTACATGCAGTTCTCCATTTGGTTGTTTAAACCTTGAACTAAAACTAAAAAATGGGTGATTAAATCAGCAGATCGGTTCCTCTAATAGATCCATAATTCTCCAACTTATCCTAAACATAGCAGCTTGGATGGCATTAAAACAAAATTTGCTATTATTCTCTCTGCCCAAAATTTCTGTGAACTATAGAATGTATTAAAATGTCTTTTGCAACAACTATTGTCATCTTCATCAGCGAGTATTTGTTATCTTCAGCAATGAATGTTTGCCATCTTCGACAACAGTTGAGATATCTTCATCAACAACAGTTTGATTTCAACAGAATCAATAGTTCTATTTCGTCAGCTTCTCCTTACTTTGTCAGCATTTTGTTGTTTGACATCAGATTTTCCTAGAGTGTGAACTGCTTGTCTTTGTTGCGGAGAAACCATTCAATCATATCTTGTAGAATTCTTTGAGTGATTGCCTAGAGGTGGAATGCAGATGTTGGATACTATACTTATTTCTTGTGGTTGAAAAGAATAGAGAGTTGCTACAGTGCCCCAAGGTTGGGTAGGATCATAGTTGAAAAACTCGGACTCGGCAATGACTTGGCCGACAAATTTTTTTAAAAAACTTGGGACTCGCCAAAAAACTTGCGAAAAAATCGGCAATAACTCGGCAAATTTATCAAACATTTGAAAATATATAAAATTTTAAAAATATTCTTCAAAAAATACATATTATTGGATTTGTAGAGCATATGACTGATTTCTATCATAATATCAAATATAAATCAAAATTAGATACCAATTACATATATGTCAATAAGTATAATCTTTAAAAGATATTAATATAAGTTATAACAATTATTTTCATTTTTTCAAACTTATAAAATATCTATTTGATATTTAACAAAAAGATATAATATTTCAAATATATTATAAAGATGTCCAAATTATTATATTTTTAAAAATTAAGAAAATAGAAATTAAATTACACAATTAAATAAAATTAATTTTTTAAAAATTAAAAATATATTTAAAACTAGACTATATATTTAAAATATGTTCAAATTAACAAAATTAAACCTGATTTTTTAAGACTCGAATAGTTATAAACACAGAACAATGTGGTTCTCAAACAAAATTACCTCGAAAAAAAGCAACGAAAGCCACTCTATTGGCAAAATAAAACCTTGTTTCGAAACCCTAGTCCAACTAAACATGCACCATTAGTGTGAATCTCCATCTTGCAGAGCAGGAGCAAGCTAAATGTTCTAGAACAAGTAAATTTTAGAAGCCGTTGCATGCCCTAACTCGCTGTCATGCCCTAACTCGAGGTCGCGTGCCAATCAGAGGTCGAAACGTCACTGCAAACTGATTTTAATCGATTGCCCAGTTTTCACGCCGGTTTTTTGCCCGCATTTTGGCGATTATTGATGATTTTTACGGGGTAAACTCGCTGCGATTTTTAACAAAACCCGTCGCCGAGTATATGCGCGAGTGACTCGTGCCCGACTAGGGCTCGCGAGTACTCGTAGGTTTTTCATATAGGATGGTCATTGAAAAAATACCTAGATGGATTCTTTTGGAACATAGTTTTGGAGTTTGTGCATAAGAGAAGGTTCTTGCTGTCCTGTAGAAACTTAGAGTGCCAGTTCCTTATATGTGTGGAATGAATGTTTCTTGGAGGACTAGATGGCCTTCTTGTTACGGACTGCTACTTGAATCATTCAGAGTTTGTTAGGTAGTTGGGGTACAACATCCTATATATTTCACTAGAGGATCAGCATTCTAGAAGTTGATCTCTTTGTGGTCTCTGAGTGGGCTCTCTAGATTGATCCGAGGTTCTTTTGGCGTCCAAGTTTGAATCATTTTGTTGGATGTTTCCAAATTTTCCATTAATTCAAAGGAACACAAATGAAGGTCACTTGATGATTTCCTCTTCTTCCTTTTGTTCTTCAGTGCTGTAGGAATCTAAACTTTGAGAAATAAGATCTTTTGACAATGATTAGTTCCCATTCTGTGATTGAAATCTTGTGTTGGCTAGTGCAAGTTTGGCAATCAGAGTAAACTCGAGGGGTTCTTTTCTTGGGTTTTTTGGATATGTTTTTTGAAGAACTTAAAAAGGGTTTCCTAATGGGATGTGTAAGAGTTGGTATAGAATTCTCTACTCGATGCAAGATTTGGTTGAAGGTGTAGCCACCCAAGATATAGAAGCTTCAATGACAGTACAAAAGAGATCTAATATGAGAGAATAATGCTATATTATCAAAAGATGCAAAAATGATACAATGATGATGGATTGGAATGGATTAAGATGATTAAGAATACAAAGGGAACCCTTTGGTGAGGCATAGGATTATTTAAGATTATGACACATATCTAATGACTTGAGACATAAAGTGATAAGTATCCAAAAGTAAACTTAAGTAACTAGCGTGAATAAGACCTAGATGGTGAACCAATTAGGTAAAATATCCGGTTCATACCAACACCTCCCCCAACTTAGGGAGAATGTATAAGATGAAAAGATGAGTCCCACTAAGGCCTTGTTAGGTATCCGTGTACAAAAATCTCTCTAAAAAATGGAGAAAACTTAGTGGAACAAAACTTTCTTGAAAAGAGAGAAAATACTAAATGCTCTCCAAGAATGAGGAAAACAAAATCCCAAGTGATGAAAAAGTCCTCATCCCCATAAGAGAGGAGGAGAGAGACTATATAGCCCCCCCTCAATGTATCTTTTGCAATCATGGTAGATGCATGGTAATGAATGCTGGAGATGATCCAATCTCGTCGAACAACATTCATCCCCTTAGGAAGAAAGAAAACCAAGAAGGTATGCAGGTAGTCTTCCCATTCCTAAAAGGATATTGGTTGACAATAATGGAACACAAAGAACATCATTGAATGATCCTTCGTCCATGTCAATAGATCCTTTCCCACAAACACGTATATATGTGTTGTTAGCCATTAGGATGTGTGATGATGAACAAGACTCAAATGAAGAGAACATACTCTTCGATGAAGCCAAATGATCTGAAGCTCCAGAGTCAAGTATCCACTTCTTTGATTTAGAATACATGTTTGCAAAAATGCTTGCCCCTTTTCTTTCTTTGACTTTGAAGAAGTTGAGGAAGATGAACCCCTTGACATAGTTGAAGGCAAATCGATTTGATTCTTCTTCAACTCATCAATCTGTTTTGAATAACATTGATATTCATCATGCCTTGATTTCTTGCAATTTTCACATTTGGGCTTCTCCTTCTTTAGATGATTCCTCTTGAGAGGGAGAGGATTTAAAATCTTTGTGTAGCTTGTCCTTTTTCTTCTTTTGTTTCTTTTCAAGATTCCTTGATTTTTTTGTCTTGTGGTTTAAAAGGCTTGATGAGACTCTTTTGAATTAACTTCACTTCCTCTCAGATTAGAAGATTTGGGGTCATCAAAACTAAGATCAACATATGTAGCTCCCATAGAAAGCTGATGGCCATATGAAAGGTAGAAACAAATATTGAATACTTAGAGCCAAGCATGGATAACACATTTAGAATCAATTGCATTTCCTCATTAATTTTGCAATCTTTTAGTTATGTTCTTAGTTGCTTAGTTTAGGAGTCGTAGCCCTGGGTGTGGTCAAAACCTTTAGGATCAAAATTCATCAAATCATTATCAATCTAATATCCCCTAATCTTGTTAGTTTTACCATACAATATTTTAAAAGTCTCCTTAGGTGTTTTGTATGATTCAAGATGAGATTGTAAATCAAAGGAAATTAATGAACAAATGCAACCATGTATTTTCCCATGATTGATCCCCCATATCGATTGCCTCCATGAAGCATAGTTATATGGATTTAGGAGTTCAATTTGAGTTTTCCCCATTGCAAGAACACAAAACAAAGGAATACAAGCAATCAACCACCACAAGGTGACCCTCCAAAATTACTCAATTAAGGATCCCCCAATATGATCTTGGCACTTTATACTTTTTGTGATTACAAGTTCCACTTGCCACAGTAACAAAGTGGTCTCGACCTTAGTACATTACAGATACCAAATTTGATCATAGAATTCGAAGGTAATCTAATAGAGTGAAACCAATCTGATTACACCATTGCAAAATACAAGAAAAATTATACTTTTCAAAAAAAATCTGCACTAAAAAGTGTTAACATATGAGGCCAAATGGAGCCCGAGAAATTCCTAAAACAAGAATTGCTTTACAACACTTGTGAGAATCTGCAATTTTTGGATAAACTACACAAAAGATCATTTACAATTGCACCACTGCGAAGTTTGCAAAATTTTGCTCCTGTAAAGCGGAAAAATCGAACCCTAGTTGTTCTCCCCTCCCCAACCCCAAGGAGAGAGAAGGGAGAGTCACTAGGGTTGATGGTTTTCACTTAGGAGAGACTTTACATTCAAAAGAGGGGTTGAAACCCACAAGATCCAATCCCACGCAATGCAAGATTGGATTCTAAATGAGTTTCAAGGGTTGTGATAGCAAGGATACCCTCTTTTGTAAAGAATGTTGATAGAAAGATTGAACTAAGAATGCATGTAGAAGCAAGAAAGATTCACTTATAAACAGAGATAGGGATATGGGATGAAGCTGCGGACCTGGAATTAGCAGTAAAATGTCGAGACGGTGCTGTTCTGCAAATTTGAGCGAAAGTTGACGGGACGATGGCGCCCGGCGTGCACACGGTCCTTCGAAAAATCCGCGAAACGAAGGGGGATCTGTTCGTCTCTGCACAAGGATTCCAGATCTTCAATTACAGCCGCGTACCTGCAACCTACACACAGAAAAGAGAGGACGATTGGGGGGTTAGGGATGAGGGGTTTGCCTTTAGGTCAAACCCCGGTTTTGGAATTAACCAAGAAATGAGAATGCTATAAATGTAAATGTTTGTAATGTAAACAAGTACTGATACCTTGTTGTAAGAATGTTTGTATTCTTACATGCGAAGGTGTAATGTATGTAGTATTTTGTATGTTGTATGTGATCTCCTCTTCAATGGTTGAATCCTTGTCTTGAATGCAACACTTAGCCTTGAATGGAGACTTAGAATGCTCAATTGTTTGAAGGAATGCTTGAATGTTTGAATATTTGAATATCGCTTCCGCGTCTTGTACACATATGTCCTTCCTTTTTTCCACCTCCTCAAATGGGAGAGGAAATGTAGTTTATATACTTGTCAATTAGGGCTGATAGACTGATTTTTCCGACCTTAGGCCGACCTGGGAAGATTATTTTCCAATTTGCAAACATAAAGACCCAAGACCCAAAAAGAGACTGGGCCTAAAATAGGGCCCAGGGACCAGGGCGCTGGGCGCCATGGTCCCACCTCCAGGGGCAGTAGGGTGCAAGGAGGATTAGGCCAGGGTGCTGAAAAATGCAGTTTTTGATGTCATGAACAAGTTTCGGGGTCTCCATTCAGGTTCCGTGTTGCATCGCCATCGTGAAGAGTCGACCCAAATGCGGTCGAAATTGCAAGTGTCACAATTTTAGGACACTACATTTCGCCCCCACTTTAGCGGGAGTATAAGCGTACGCTCATACTTCCGATAAAGTACAAGGAAACAACAATGAAAAACTTTCACCACGTCAAGGAGGCAAGATACACCAAGCCCCCAGTGGACTAAGGATCTTACGACTTCGATTGACAAAGTAAAAGGGAAGATCACGAGGGAGAACCATGACTGTCAGTAGTAAGGTTCCCTCACTATGAGTCATGCAAGAAAGATATCAAAAATTTTCAAGGCAAAGCTAAATTTGTCAAGAAATTTCTTGAAAAGATATGAACGGGATGTATGCCCCCCTACGTTAAAGCGATCGCACACGCCTCATCGGGGGTGATTGCTTTAAGGTAGTGATACATATAAGAAATGAGAAAGGAGCATGTTATCACAAGGATTTAGCCCCCAAGTGTGAGATAAGCCCAAGGATAATAGACACAAAACACAAAGCACAAGGTGACTTCGCTTTCCTCGGGGTCAGTATGCTGTATGATAATTCATGTATATCATATGTATGTATGCATAATTGTTCTTCATTCCCCAATCAAGGAAGGTCACCTAGAAGAAGGGAACACATGTGTCTTTTGAGTCAACATGAGAGAGACCAAAAGAGATCTCAATGTTTTGCATCGTCCTCAAGTAGACAACACTAAGGACAACAAATAGAAGAATGAGAATAACACATAGAAGAAGTAACAAAAGAGAGGAGGAGAGAGTTTGCTATGCTAATGAACTAGTCTAGCATGTCATCTACCCCCCGATCTTGCTGATCAATATTTCGGGAAGGTAGGAAACACGCTAGAGGAGGAACATCCAACATAGCAGATGGAGCTATCACAAGATCCAAACAAGGGCTATGTTCATGTTCCGAGCCACGTTGTTCTTGTCTAGGAGCTAGGATAAGTGCTTTAGAAAATTCGTTAGATAGATGGTTATCAACATCAGCATATTCATATTCACTATCAGAATGAACAGGAGTAACATTTTCATCATGAATAACATTTTCATCTATATCATCATCAAGATTTATAAAAATAGGATCTTTAACTCGCACCGGATCAAGACCATCATGCACCTTATGTTTAGGAGATTTCTGCTCAATCTTCGGCTGAGGAGAAAATGGAATAATACTGGCTGAAGGTGTTTTTGGGGATTGCAAAGTTTGAGAAGCAGCTGCCTGAGCTTTAAGACGACGCTTTCGTTGGCGTTCACGTGCAGAACGATTTCGTCTAGTCTTAGTAGGAAGTTGAGAAGATTGAGGAGGAGGAATGTTCTCATCCTTATCACTTGGGTGTTTGGGTTGTGGTCTCTTAGGTTGAACAATAGGAGAAGAGGAAGGTCTCTTCTCTCCATAAGAGGAAGGAGGAGGAATTGCTCCATATAAGGGAGGAATATTCGGTTTAGGAAGGAGACCAAGTCCATCATGACGAGGAGGGATAGGTCTACTCTTAGGAAGTTTATTAGACATAGGCATAGTCACATCCATAGGGATGGGTTGGGAATCTTCTTGAGGAAAGACATTAGTTTTATCTTTCAAAGGAAGAACTTCCTTCTCAAGAACGATAGGAATGTCAAGTTTGGGTGTTCTAGGTTCACTTAGAGATAGGATCATATCTTTTTTCCACTTTTGATAAGATTTGAAAAGATGATCATTTCGCGGAGGAAGAGATTGGAATTGTTTAGGCCAAAAGTAATCAATAGGAACGCTAGAAGTTCTTTCAGCTGGTTTAAAGAGACTATGATTGACAGTAACAACTTCACCATTATGGGGAAATTTCAAACACTTGTGAATAGGAGAAGCAATAGCTTTCATGGAAGATAGCCAAGGATAACCTAGCTTCACACGAAATTGTTCGGATGATGGAATAATAGCAAAGTCCACATCAAGGGATTTGTTATGGACCTCGATAGGTAATGTAATAGAACCAATTGCAGGAGAAGAAAATGCATCAAATAGTTTCACAACCACATTTGTTTCATCATAGATCACTTGATTCAATTGCAAAGTAAAAAGAAATTCTTCAGTAATGATATTAACCATACAAGAAGGATCAATAAGCACTCCACGGCAAGGTGTATTCTTGACTTTTGCAACTATATATAAAGGACCATCAGGTGCCCTAATAGTTTCACTAGAATCAAAGGTGATGGAAGGTTCTTTAGGGATTTTCTGCTGCTCTGCAAAGTTAATCACATTCGGAGTCATAGACACAAGATCATCAGGTGAGACAGAGGAATCATTAGTATCAATTGCATTAGAGGTATGAGAAGGCAATGGATCAGTAAAAATTTGAAGATTTTGGTTAGGAGGAGCTACAGATGTGTTGCCTTTATCATTCACTCCAGAAACAGAAATAGTATTATTATCAATCAAATCTTGAATTTTACCCTTTAAAGCAAAACATTTTTTAGTATCATGCCCAGGATGACGATGAAATTGACAAAAAGATTTGTTATCAAAATAGGGTGAGTTAATCTTTGCAGGATCTATTTGCCTTATAGGAGGAAGAGTAAGCACATTTTGTTCCAATAACTTATTCATAATACTATGCAATGATTCATTCAAAGGAGTAAACTTTCTTTCTTTCTTGAAAAATTTAGAAATAGGAGGCACACCTGATGCAGCATTCACATTGTTATTGATGATGTTTTCATTGAATTTAATAGACTCTCTGTTCGGTTTAAATTTCCCAAATGGTTGTTGACTACTATCACCCTTATCACTCGGAGCCATAGGATTTGCTTGTTCCATTTGACTCACAGTCAGTTGATAATTGTGAAGAGTTGTGCACAACTGTTGGAAAGAAGTAAACTCAGAAAAGAGAAGTTTTTCTCTAATGTCTTTTTGTAAATTAGAAATAAAGATTCTTTGAATATCATTGTCAGGTACTGGAAAAGAAATTTGAGCATACAAATGCTTATATCTACCAATGAAACCAGTCACTTTTTCTTTAACACCTTGTTTACAATGCATTAAATCAATCAAAGTAACTTTAGGACTTATATTGTTTTGAAATTGTTGAATAAAAGCATTTGCAAGTTGTTCGAAAGAAGTAATAGAATAAGAAGGCAACGAGCAATACCATTATAGGGCTTTATCTTTTAATGTTCTAGTAAACAGTTTTGCAAGCAACCTTTGGTCATAAGCAAAATCGGTACATATTGTTTGAAAGGTCTTAACATGTGTTAGAGGATCACCCTTACCATTATAAAGCTCCAAATGCGGAATTTCAACATGTTTAGGGGGGATAGCTCGAACAATGTCAAGAGAAAGTGGGCTCGCAACATCAAATGTGGGCACACTAAACTTAGATTGATTCATAGAGGCAATTTGTTGCTGTAAAGAAGAGACAGTTTGTGCAAGATTGTTAATGGTCGCTTCAGTCGAAGAGTTCATATTAGACGTGTTAGATTGTGATGGAGGTGTTATGTTATTGAAAGAAGGTAGAGAGTAAGGTGGTGGGACACTATGATAGTTAGTCATAGGAGATGATTGGAAAGGAGGAACACTACAAGGAGGAATGGAAGGGTTAAATGAATTGCCCCTTTGCGTCATGTTCATTTGTGGAGATATAAGAGGAACACTCATTGAAGGAATGAATGAAGAAGTTGGATTGAATGAAGGAAGAGGATTGATTGAAGAAGAAGGATTGCCCCCATGACTAGTGATCATAGGAGGAATGTCTTGTATTGAAGTAGTCATTATGTTTGATGTGAAAGTAGGTATACTAGCAATAGGAGTTGTCAAAGGAATAGAATGATTAACTTGAGTAGGAGGTTGTGTATAACCTAAGGTTTCGGCACAACTCTTCATAGGCATCACATTCGAATCCACAACGTGTGCAATACCACGCAAAATATCAATTCCATTCTTATCACTTTGAACCATACGTTTTAGACCCTCAATTAATGAAAGAGCTTCGCTATCAGGGTATTCTTGAGACATCCATTGTCGAAAATCATCAAATTGGTTATCCAATTTTGAAAGTTGTTCTACAGAAACCTCATGGAGAGCTTCTTCATCATTAAGAGGATTAGAGGAATTACCCATGTCCTCGTTAAAAAGGCCATTCAAATTAGGTTCCATCTCCTCGGTAATTACACCTTGGAAAGACTTAAATCTAAGGCTTTGTCTAACGGGAATAGTGTAAGTAGGACTTATTGTTGTAAAACTCATGCACTAAAGAGAGAGAGAAGATTTTGAATTTAGAGGTAGCAAATTTCAATAAAACCAGCCAATCTGCTAAATTTAAGCTGTTAAATGCAATCAGGACAATCTCCCGAAATTTCGGAAAAAAATGTCCGGGACCGTGGCGAACGGAGTGCACACGGTCCTCGCAACTTTTTTTGAAATTTTCAGGGATGAAAGTTATGATGATTTTAAAGCTAATCTGAAAAAATTGAGTGATTTTACGATCTGTAGATAGGCCAAATTAAAGTTGCAATCTCAAAATTGAACCCTATCAAGATTGTTGAAAAATGTAAAATTTGAATTTTGAAAAAGAGGGGGAAACTGAAATTTTGAATTTTATGATTTTAGAGGGAATGCTGAAAGCAATGCAGGCTTTGAAATTTAAAAATTGACTCAATTCATGCAAAATTCAAATTTTGAAAGTGGAAATCAAGGTTGTTGCAATTAAACACTTAATTTCAAAAGTCACAAACTGCAAAAATTTGAATAAAGCACTGAAATTTCGAATGAATGCTAACACACTCTTCAGATTTAGGACAGTAAGGAACACAATTTTGATATGAATTTCAATTCCAACAATTTTTGAATGATTAGAAGCCTCAATCCAAGCAATCGCTAGACCAACTTTGACTTTAATTTTTAAAGTGTTAAAATTGATAAAATCAGCCAAAATTCTGGATTTTAGCAGAAAAATACAGTAAGATCTAGCTCCCGAAATTTCGAAAAAAATGTCGGGGACGATGGCGCTCGGGGTGCACACGGTCCTCGCAACTTTTTTCCAAATTTTCAGGGATGAAAGATATTGTGATTTTATTGCGGAATCCAAAGTTACAGCCGATTTGGAGGTGTTTTGATTAGTGAAATTATCAGTCAAAGGTTGAATCAAGGTGGTCTTAAAAATTAGGGTTTTGACATTTAACCACTTAATTTTCAGAATTGAAGCATAAATATGAATTGACAATTTGCAATAGAAGGGTACATCTGAAACAAGCATTAACAATTAAACATTCCACAAGCTCAATTACTAAAAAGAAAATTTTAGGGTTTTTATGCAATTAACCTCTAAAATTTGCAAAAGATCAAACATGGAAATTTAGGAAAGCAAAATTTTCAGATCTAACCATGAATAATCAGAATGAGGATGTTCACGTCGGGTTCACCAAAATGTAAAGCGGAAAAATCGAACCCTAGTTGTTCTCCCCTCCCCAACCCCAAGGAGAGAGAAGGGAGAGTCACTAGGGTTGATGGTTTTCACTTAGGAGAGACTTTACATTCAAAAGAGGGGTTGAAACCCACAAGATCCAATCCCACGCAATGCAAGATTGGATTCTAAATGAGTTTCAAGGGTTGTGATAGCAAGGATACCCTCTTTTGTAAAGAATGTTGATAGAAAGATTGAACTAAGAATGCATGTAGCAGCAAGAAAGATTCACTTATAAACAGAGATAGGGATATGGGATGAAGCTGCGGACCTGGAATTAGCAGTAAAATGTCGAGACGGTGCTGTTCTGCAAATTTGAGCGAAAGTTGACGGGACGATGGCGCCCGGTGTGCACACGGTCCTCCGAAAAATCCGCGAAACGAAGGGGGATCTGTTCGTCTTTGCACAAGGATTCCAGATCTTCAATTACAGCCACGTACCTGCAACCTACACACAGAAAAGAGAGGACGATTGGTGGGTTAGGGATGAGGGGTTTGCCTTTAGGTCAAACCCCGGTTTTGGAATTAACCAAGAAATGAGAATGCTGTAAATGTAAATGTTTGTAATGTAAACAAGTACTGATACCTTGTTGTAAGAATGTTTGTATTCTTACATGCGAAGGTGTAATGTATGTAGTATTTTGTATGTTGTATGTGATCTCCTCTTCAATGGTTAAATCCTTGTCTTGAATGCAACACTTAGCCTTGAATGGAGACTTAGAATGCTCAATTGCTTGAAGGAATGCTTGAATGCTTGAATGTTTGAATATTTGAATATCGCTTCTGCGTCTTGTACACATATGTCCTTCCTTTTTTCCACCTCCTCAAATGGGAGAGGAAATGTAGTTTATATACTTGTCAATTAGCGCTGATAGACCGATTTTTCCGACCTTAGGCCGACCTGGGAAGATTATTTTCCAATTTGCAAACATAAAGACCCGAGACCCAAAAAGAGACCGGGCCCAAAATAGGGCCCGGGGACCAGGGCACTGAGGCGCCATGGTCCTGGGGGACCAAGGCGCTGGGCGCCCTAGTCCTGAAGGACCAGGGCGCTGGGCGCCATGGTCCCACCTCCAGGGGCAGCAGGGTGCAAGGAGGATCAGGCCAGGGTGCTGAAAAATGCAGTTTTTGATGTCATGAACAAGTTTCGGGGTCTCCATTCAGGTTCTGTGTTGCATTGCCATCGTGAAGACCCAAATGCGGTCGAAATTGCAAGTGTCGCAATTTTAGGACGCTACAACTCCAAATAAAAAAAGCTTGTTGATAAAAATGAGCTTGTATGACTGAGAATGAAGCATTTGAAGTTGGAGTGTAATTAAAAAATACAAATGGGAGGAGAGGGGGTTTCAGGAGCAGGTTTGGGCATGAAGGCTGGCTAACATTGAGCTGACATTGACAAATCTTAATATTGAAATAATCCATACTCGTTGGAATATGCTCAAAAATTTTGACATTGCCTATGGGTTTTGGAAAATCATCCTCGAAATTAGAAAACTACTATTTAGGATGTTGAAAACTATTGATAATGGGTGGAAGTTGTTTAACAATAGATCAAATTTGTTTTAGGACAAGTTTTTAATCATTGGCCATTTCCATTAAAGTTTGTGGAATTTGAACAAGCAACTTCATCCACAGAGTTTGTCTGAATTTGCATCAAGGAATAAATGTAGAATTTATAACACTGGTGGACACCATGAGATGCACTATTTGACATTTTTGTCAAGGATGGAATTAGCATTGCAAGGGAAAATTTCCTTTTTAGAAGTTCATGAGCTGATTGTGCTTGCAAAGGTGGAACTTGAAGCTCCAATTGGTGAAGGTGAATTTTTCATGAGGTTCAAGGAGGTGATCAAGAAGGGATTAAGTATTGAGAAGGACTTGTGGACATTTTGCTCCCGTGTTGGTGTAGGATTCATAACACAATTCATTCGGAATTCATGTGCCCATCATGCAGGGAGGCTATTCACCAAGCTAAGGTGCAACTGAAGTTGGAAGAATCATTAAAGTTGTACACTTTAGACAAGTTGTGGATTACATGCCTTCAACAAATCAGCTTGAAATCAAAAGGAAAAGATGCCACCATATCATCCGGCAATGAAGGCAGTACAATTAAGCTTGACAGTCAATCTATTATCATGGAGAACAAATTTGCATATCTTGGACCAAAGAAAAGATGTGTCGAAGTGGAGAATGTTCAAGCTAAAGAGGTGGCGACAAGTGAAGACTTAGGTGTTGGATTAGTAATCAAGGAAGAACAACATGATCCCAATCAATTTCAAGAAAAGGAAGAGATTCTTGAAGAGTATGTATTTGTGCAACAAATGGACGTCGAATGAAGAAGTACAAATTATCACAAGTGAGTCCAAGTATGAAGAGCAATTCGACGAGGCACTGAAAGACATCATCGCCATAGTACTATTCAAAGGGGTGCTGAAAGATCTCATGGAAGAAGTACAAAAGGAGTCACTGCCGAAGTTGTTAAAAGACAAACGAGTTGATGCGAGAGATATAATACCTCTTGATGCATTATTGAATGAGTTACACAAGGACACATGGTTTATGCAAATTGATAAGCAAGACGTCACCATGTAAGCTGGGTACAAAAGGCAATTGGAGGTGGCACTACGTTTGTCGCTAAGGATTCAAGAAGGGCTAATAGGTGAAATGTTCCATGTTTACAAATTTAAATTTCCACTTGAATTCGATTTTCACCCTCATATGATCACTGATGAGGTTAATTTTGATTTGCATGTGTTGAACACCCGTGGGATGATACATCACCAATGGCGACCACCTGAGGTTGTTGAGGATTTCTTATCATACGATGCGTTAGTGAATAATAGCATGCAAGGATCTCCGTTCGAACACGAACAATGCCAATTTGTCTCTTTCCTTGCTCCTAATCTTGAACATTATGAGTTTTATTATGGGGGTTTAGGAAGAACAACTTGCATTTGGATTGACCATGGACCCGATGAATTGCCACATTGATAATATTGCATGAGGTGTTGACTGAGTATGAGAGTTACATTGTGAGAGCCTGCTTCTCTGAGTTCAAGGATGAGTTTGCGAAGCTCTGAACCATCACCTTTGCTATGCTCTTGTTGCACATTCTGAGAAATCATGTCAAGTCATGTATATATGTCAATCTTTTGAGTCTTGTAAATAGTTTAAGAGTAGGTTTTATTTCTTGTTTTAGTTTACTTGTTTTGAGTGAGCCAAGCTGTTAATTTGCCTTGAGTCATTTGGCTCAAGTTTGTTAGGCAGCTCAAGTAGTTTCGTTTTCTTTCTTTAGTTTTAGTTTGCTTTAGTTAGTTGGTTTGCTTAGTTTAGGTGTCCTAAGTGGGATCTTCATTTGTGAGAAAGGCATTTGTGTTGTTTTTAGTGCTGGCACAATTTGGATCTTATGTTCAATCCATTTCCTAGATAATCTATTCATGAAGTGCTTTAGAATCCTAGGTTGTTCTTCTCTAGTTTTATTGCTTGGTTAGGATTTGTACTTGACTCGGGAGGGAATCACCTATGTTACTCGGGGATGCATCCTTAGGCCTAAATCCCCTATCCCTATCCCGGTGACGTTTCGAGGACTTGGGGACGGCCAGGGGACAACCCCCCCCCTCTGTTCTCAAAATTGCAACAATTTAGTGAAACGTCCCGGAAACTTGGGGACAACAATGATTCTCAAAGGGGATGTCCCTCCGTGCCCAATATGGTTGGGGACGTCTGTGATGCCCCCTAACCGTCCCGGGGACAGCCAGCCATCCCCCTTTTCCCAGCACATCAAAAAAAAAAGACTCAAATACTCTAAAAAAACATTTTTAAATTTTATTATAGGTCTGTAAAACTGGATTTACACTAATATGACGGGTAAACATGTTTGAATCACTTCCAAAAGCACTTAGAAATAATGAGCAGCAGCCTGGTAATAAATTTCACAAACACTCGGAACTCGGTAGTGCATTAAAAAGTCGTTGCAGGTCTGCAATATTGGAATTTTCATTGATATGAAAGGTAAACAGGTCTGAATCGTAGCCGAAATTACTCAAAAATATGAATAACAGCTTGGTAATGAGTTTCACAAACACCCAAAACTTGGTAGTGCATAAAGAAGTGGTTGTAGGTCATGATAGTCTAAGTCACTGCATTCGGCAAATTTCTTCCTTCAGGTTTGAAATTCGCCGAATCTCAAAACCTGTGTTTGAAATTCGCAAAAATCCGGATGAAATTCATATGGAAAATGTCATTAAACTCCACTAAACTCTGCGGAATCTTTGTTCGGTGTTCACCATTGCATCTCCAAAACTGTGGTCGCTGTTGCGGAAGTCATCACCGTCGCGGAAGACAGTGGAAGCCGTCGCCGAAGCTACTAGCTCAGGTTTGTGCGCTCTGTGCTCATCATTGTGCACTCTACACTCTACGCTTTTGCCTGTGTCCTCTCAACTTGCCCAGGTAGGCTGCTTTTGTGTGCAAATTTTTTATTTTTCTTAAGGTTTTATTAAATTTGTTATTCGATTTACTATTGTATTGTTTGGTTTGTTTAGCAATTTTTATTTATTAATTTTTTTAGGTTTTATTATCAAAGAAAATATTGTTATTGGATTTTCATTTAATATTTTATTGTTTAGTTTTTAGTTTTTTATTTAATACACAATAAAAAATTATATTGTTTAATATTATATTAATAGTTTTTTATTATATTGTTTACTTTTTTAGTTCTTTATTTTTTTTAAAGTTAAAACAAAAAATTAATACATTTGAATATTACTTTGCAATCTTTTTTTTATATTACTTATATATTTAAAAAATAAAATAAAATAATATAAGGCGAATTTAATGCCGAATTTTTTTTTGAATTTTTTGCCCTTGCCGAACTTGATCCGAATTTTATGGTTGCCAAACTCGAATTCAAATTCGAACGCGGTGACTTAGATAATAGTAATGGAATACTATCAAAATATCCTCCAACTAGAAAGAAACAATGAACTACATGCAAACAAATGCTGGCATATTGACGATGAATTTTCAATTATAAATGCATATTGAGTATTGACGATGAATTCTGAATTCTGAATGCATATTGAGTATTGACAAAGAATTATGAATTATGAATGCATATTGAGTATTGACAATGAATTCTGAACACAAATGTGGTATGTCAAGGTTCTATAATGTACATATACATGTTTTATCCATGTTTTCACATGAATATAATGTATATATACATGCTTTATCTATTTTTCAGATTGACATTTAAAATTTCCCTATACATTTTAAATTTTTCTTATATTTTATATAGCCATCCCTTTTGCTGTCCCCTCACTGTCCCTAAAATTGGCAAAAATTTTTGCCGTTCCTAGAACTCATGTCGCTGTCCCTATCCCAGAAACTTGGGGTAACATAGGGAATCGCCTATTGTACTTGATACTGAAATCTTGTGATTACTATATTATACACAATTAAATTGCTCCAAGTCATTGTGGTTTCTTTGGTGAAATCGTGGCTAGTGAAAAATCTTAAATCTTGCTTCAGCGCCATTGTAATCTTCAAATCCATGTGAGCTTCATTGCTTACGAGCCAAGGTGTGGAAAAAATGTGACAAAGAAAGCAATATCAAAAGAAAGAAAAAAAAAAGAAAAATGAGAAAGAAAAGAAAAAATCATGAAGACGAAAAAAAATGAGATGAATTATCAAAAAAATTGGCTTTGGGAACATACTAATAACTCCATCGGGGCTATGGATGACTGACTAGCAATGGAGCAATATTTGTGAGTATTACAACGGTAACCTCATTGGGGCTATGGGCGCTCGCTTATAGTGAGGCTCTATCTAGGATGCTTTTCATGTTAGGATCACTCACGTAGCTAGTCATGGTGGATTCTAAGAGTCATAATTTTCTCATGAGTTGGAATGAATACATTTGCACACACCTGCATAATCAAAGACTAAGTGCCTTGATCCAATTTGGGATTTTTCTTCCCTTTAAAGTACATCTCCAAGTCATTTGATAGATTGGGTTGAATTTTTTGGAGGTTCTAAGTTTGGATTAGGTTTTTATCTTTGAAATGTTCAAGAACATTTATTCGAGTGCCGATGTTATGACGTGATCACACATCGCCCCATTGCAAATGGGGACCCCCACTTTTTGCTTTCCGTCTTAGGTGTTTTAGGTTTAGTTGTCCTAGCTTGGCAATGATTGTGGTTTTTAACCTTTATTTATGAGAGGGTGATGTCTTGTTGGTCAAGAATGGGTAAATTGAGTCAGGAATTCAAACTTTGAGTATGGAATCCACGAGCAAACGTCAAGATTGGAATTGAAGGTGGAAATTCACATTGTTGTCGAAGTATAGGAAATATTGCAAAATGTTGTAGAAGTTATCAAGTGCAAGAATTACATTGTCAATATTGTTGATTTGTTGTCACAATGCAAAGGGTGCAATAATAGTTGTTAAGTTGTCAAAATGTGAAAAGGATGTCAAAATTGTCAATATTGTCTAGGAATTGCTAGGGAAAGTAAAGTTGGGAAAGTTTGGAAAATGCAAAAATCCACTTTTAAGCCATGGAATGCAATTATCAGTCAGGAATTTCCTCTACTTGGTAAATTTCCATTTCTAGAGACCACTTACATGCACCTGCAGATCTGATTGAAGGAGATTCACCACTTAGGGCAGAATTGGAATGGGATTAGAAGATGATGAAGACCAATCAAATATTGCACCATCAAGAGGAAAGATTGAAAGTTTTCCCTAAGTATAAGTATAGGGCGCAGTTGCAGACCACCTTTACAACTCCGCTCAGCAAAGTGAAGCATAAATTGCATAAGACATGAGTGCTATTTCTTCACCAGCTTGCAGTCCCACCCAAGGATGGGTGCAATTGCACTATACTTTTGAAAACCTGCCCTAGAACCCTGCATGCAATCACGAATAACGAATCAAGAGGGGGGACTTTGCAATGTAAACATGGACGCGAATCCATCAGGTTGCTGCAATTCTGCTTTGTTCAAGATGAAATTTCCTCTAGACATTGAAATCCAACAATCACTTCACTGCTTAACAAGGAAAAGAGTTCCAAGATTAACATCAAGGAATGATGCAAAGAAGAAGTCAAGTATTGGCAAGCAGAGCAAATTATGAGACATAAGAGGCGAATTCACAAGCAAACACAATCAGATCAGAGGCAAATCCAAACGAACCAGAGATGAATATCAGCAGGTAGATAGCAAAATTCCATAACAGAACAAATTCCAGAGAAGAAGGTGACCTCAAGCAGAAATAAGTGCAGATGTATTGCAAAATAGGTCTGATTCCAAATAAAACATACAAGGAAATCAAATTCTAAACGTGAATTGTGAAGAATAAACTAGTTAATCACTTGAAGATCTGAGTATTTCCAGACTGAAAACCCTATTTCCAGAGGAAATTTCAAGTTGAAAACATCATTTCCAGATTGTTAAAGGAGAAATCAGAGGGTAATGCGAAGAAGCAGATGGAGGTAGAAGTGGATGAAGACTCAATGATGCAAGGGAAGTCATAATGAACATTTCAAGATTCACACTTCAAGGAAGTTGTCAAAGGATTGTTTCACAATGATGGTGAACCCTGAGAAGGATATAGTCTCTAATATTTGCAATTTTGCCTTAAAATATGATCAAATTGGAAGGTAAATTCAATAATGAAGTCTGGGTAAGAAGTATTTAAGGTTTACAAAATACAAATTGACATTGCGTAAGGGATGGGCCAAATTCCTTGACCATCTTGCAATCTCACCCTCAAGTCATGAAAATTCCCTTTCCACATAAGAAATGTGCTCAAAGGTTTGCAAGTGAAAAGTTGTCCAAGTGAAGGATAATCTTCAGGTTTGGATGATTGAATGAATGATGAGGAGAACATTACAAGGGCATGGGAAGGATATTCTAGTATACAAGGACACCATATTCAAAGAACATCTCAACTAAAGAGTACAAACTCAAGGCAAGATGATATTTAAGAGGAGGAATTTCAAGGATGAAAAAGGACATTGCAATACGTTCTACATTTAGGAACATTCACCGAAAGGAGGAAATATTTCAAGATTCCAAGGTTGGGATTGGAAATACATCATAACAATGTGAATTCCTTAGCATGAGGATGGAAATGTATCATGAAGAAGGATAATTCCCAAAGAGTTAGAAAATGCAAACATGATCAAGGAATGGAGATAGTTTTAGAAGAGTTAAGTGAAGGTTTGATCATATAGAGATGATACAATCTGGGAATATGTCCCGCTATCTTCATCACGCTAGGCTAGGATAATGTTGAGCATCAAGAGATACTACCCCATCACAAACACCTTGTGATGATTTACATGTTGTGCATAATGAGGTGGCATCCAGTCATCATCCAGCCAATCAGGTTCTTCCACGTCAACTTGTCCAAGTTCATTGAATGTGACTCATCTACAATCACACATGTGGAAGGAACAAACTTTGATGTACCTAACCTCAATTCCTATTGGTTAGAATTTAAGAGATGTGTCCTATGTAATGTAATTTTATCATTGGTTAAGAGGGAATTTGTTGTAACAAATCCTAATTAGGGTTTAATTTTGTAATCTTGGCCATTGATCCAAATGAATCTAAGACATTGAAATGTAAAGAGTCCTCTATAAAAGGCTCAAACCTCTCATTTGTAAAGGTTAATAGTTAATAGTTCAGGTATAGTTGTTAGGTAGCAGTTAGAAGTAGAAGTAGAGTAGAAGGAAAGAAGAAATTGTTGCCAAGATTTGTTGAATCCAATACAAGATTTTCATTGAAGTGTGGTGGATTTCAATGTGTTGTTTCTATATGTCGCATGGTTTCTTGTCACTTCTCAAGTTTAGATAAAGTTCCCTGATTGTAATGGAGAAATGCGATGATATCTTGATGGAATTCCTGTTCATACCATTTGTAATTTGCTGATTGCAAGTTGCAATGCGTGGTTAGTTTGAACTTCATTAAGCACAAGGTCGATTGTGAATGTTCACTTGAATTGCACCAGTCTTGGGTATTTGAATGAATGTTTATGATATGAAAACCTTTCGTTATTCCTTAGAAGCTTGCATCGGTTTTGTGTAGTTGTTTCCGCATGGTGAAGCAAAGCTTCATTATGGAATCCGTCTATCAAAGCATCCTCCTTTATTGTCATTGTTCTTAGGATTAGAATAGATCTCTTAACCCTTTCATTTCTTTTGCCTTTTATTTTCTAAGCAAGAGTAGTTAGTTCCCACGTTCTAGTAGAGTTCATGAAAACATAAGTCCCCTTGGGATTATAGGAAATCACATTATACACTGAGTCTATATCCAACATAAAGTCGCTTGTACGCAGTTGGAACCTTGGAGTCACCTCGTTTGATCACGAAGTTAAGCATTTGAGGAGATTTTGTTCAAGAGAGGATAAGATACTCAGTATTTTATTCTCAGTTTGAGGTGTCATAAAAAACACATCAACATAACTAAGCATTTATATCCTTTCATAGTGTGGTGAAATACCAAATTCAAAGGTTTTATGTCTTTCACTAATATTTCAATCTATGTGTTGGAGATATTATGTGAAATTGGCTATATTCATAGTTATTAATATTTCAATCTGTGTGTTGGTACTTGTCCCAAAGTCCATTTTATTTGTTTTTTAATCTTGCAATCGCATTATTTCATGGCTATGAGTAAATGTTAGTTCTCCTTTCCTGATTTCCGGTTAAAAGGATACCCCATTCTAAATTCTAAAAAAACCAAAACTTGATCTTAAGAGGAGCTGTACCCTATTCAAATTTAGAGGGAAGTTAATTAATATGGGAGTCTCCTATATGTTTAATAGCAGGAAACAATTAAAAACACAGAAAACATATTAGAAAATTGTCAAGGTTTGCTGTGGAGTCGGAAAAACTTGTCACGTTCAGACAGGTTTGTCTGGGATGAATCCACAGGACAAACTGCAATCCCTGGACACACCCCCACTTGGTTGGATCCGGATTGGCAATGGATTGTGCTCAAACCCGCAAAATTTCAAGGACAAACCAGTAACCTAATATTTTCCTCTTCAACTTTTTTGAGGGTCTGTATTTCTTTGATTTTTCTTTCTGAATTCGAATTCAAGTGTGAAATTGGGAGGTTCTGCCTATGCTGACATTTGCAATGAAATTCAAGTTCCTTGGGGATTATCTAGTCTATTAGAATGTAGATTTATAATGAGATGCTTTTATAGGCCTGATGATTGCTTGGTATTATATTAGATTTTTCAAGTTTTCACAGGTGGAGATTTTTCGTTATTTGATTTTCTAGTAAAACTGTAAAATAACCCTTTTGGTATTTTACATCCAGACTAACATCAGATACTAATTATATTCTGTCTCCTTAATATGCTTATACTTTATAATAATTTATATAACTATCTCCAAAATGTTATGTCCATTTAAAGGATTGTACAACATTTGAAACGACACACCCTTTAGAAATGCATTCTGTATGGTTGGATGGAAAAAATTGCTAGAGTTTCCCATTGCTGCACAGCAATCTCTAATTAGGTGTGTGTTAGACATCATTTTGAGTGGAAAATAGTGGACAATAAGTCCCTTTCTTTACAGATACAGTCATCGAGAGGAATACACTTTTCTCAATAGTTTTATTGTTATTTTTATCCATATTGGTGGATATATTATCAATTGGAATCTCAATGGGAAGAGCATTTCAGCTTATTCCTATAAGGGATAACCAACCTTGCGTTGATTTTCAAGAGTAGCACTTTTTACTATGTTACTGCCATTAATAACTATTGTTTTTAATAGCAATTGTTTTCAATGCTGGATGCAACATGTTCAACAGAAGCTTTAAAGGAACTCCAAGACACTTTGTTACCCTCATCTGACTGTGGTGGCATGCATTTAGAGAAAAGAAGCAAAAATCTCCAAAAAATCCTGATTATACCCAATTTTTTGCTAATCTTTCCCACAAATGATTTTTTTCCCTCAAAAAATCCCGCCTTTTAAAAAAATCTTACTGCAATTTTTGACAATTTTTCTGCATTTAATTCACATAAAAATCGCATTTAAGTCACATCTAAAACCTTAATCAATCTCCCGCCAACTTGTGAAACCCTCAAATCCTGAGAAATGGTGTTTTGTGAATAGACCAGTTGTGTGATATTTTTAGGGCACAACTGCAAACCAAAGCTCATTGGGACATGCATAAAAGGCACGACTAGTTGCAAATTCCAAGGAGTTGGGAAGCGGTGTGTCTGAGTCAAAGGTAGTCAATTTGTTGTTGTAAACACTGTTGCAAGTACATTCGAGAACTTCACACCAAATAAATAGCATCTACACAAAATTCAACCAGCGCATACAAATAGATGAATAAATTTTTTAATTTGCACATCACAAGGATCTTTCAATTTAGATTAACAAACTAAAAAAAACATTAAATCTATCTTAGTTTGGTTTGATTTCCATCCAAAGAGATAGTATTTTAATGTTATGACAAGTGAATGGTCTATATCATAGATGGCACACTCGCCGAAAACTCGGCGAGTGACAAAAACTCGCCGAGTTTTTGGACCTGGCGAGTAGTAATGACTTCTACTCGCCAGGAAAACTCGCCGAGTTTTTGCCAAAAACTCGGCGAGTTTTTGGCGAGTTTTTGTCAAAAACTCGGCGAGTTTTAAAGAAAAACTCGCCTGGGTTAGCATAACAGCAAAAAAGGGCCAAAAATACATGCATTTTTTGTTTTTCTATATGGTTTTGGGTTGAGAAGGGGGAAACTCACTTGGAAGGGCCACCCTGAGAGCCCACTATGCCCTCAAGTAATCGCCGAGTTTTTTGGTCTGTCCGTCAGGATTCATATATGGAATATAACATTTAAGTATAAGTGAAATGTCACTTATACTTTAAGTTATATTCCATATATACTGTCAGGATGTTTGAGAGTGGTTTCGGACCTCCAGGAGTTATAATGCAAAATCTAGTTTTTGGAGGATTCTTCAATTTTCCAGACTTAGTCAAATTTCAGGATCCTTCGGCGATGCCCCTTGACTCCAACTTTGAGTTGAAAGTTTGAAACTATGAGTATGAATGATGAAATTTCAAATATGATTAAAGTTTGAAAGTAGTTTTAGCTAGAGCTGGGGAGAGGAAGTTGTATTTACTTTTGGTTTTACAAAAACTATTTACTATTTTGCTTCCAGCCATCAGCATTTCTCATGAAGATGCGATTTTGTAGACACTTTGCAATCAAATATATCTAGAATCAGCTTGTTTCTTTTGTGTTATCATTTATTGACTCATTGGATGCATCTTCTCATTAAATTTTGCAAAAAAAATGCATTTTTTATTAAAATTAAGCGTGTTTTTACGTTGCCGAGTTTTTCGCCGAGTTTTTCCGAGTTTTTCCCGAGTTTTCGCCGAGTTTTTTTCTCAGGGGCTTGGCGAGTCGAGCCGAGTCGCGAGTAGTTCAACTATGGTCTATATTCTGAGGTTAAATCTTCACTCGCTGTTCATACTTCATATTTTGTGTCTACTTTATCATGGTTTAATTTTATATTCAAATGCTAGGAATTTTGTCAATACCATCAATATGCTATCACACATGGTTTAATTGTGTCTACTTATCTACATCAAATGTTAAAAAATAAAATTTTCAATGTGCACATCATAAGGATTTTTCAATATAAATCAACAAGATAAAAAGAGTTAAATCTATTTTATTTTGGTGAGGCTTCCATCCAAAGATAGTATTTTACTATTATGATAGGTAAATGGTCTATATCCTGAGTTTATATTTTAAATTTTTAGCTCACTGTGTCTGCTTCATATTATTTGCCTACTTTATCGTGGTTTAATTTTGTGTCTACTTGATATCTTTATTTTTTGTACAACTAAATTGTTACTGTGAAGATTGGTTGGCTATTTGTTTTAAACATTTGATGCTCTATTTTTTATACAGTGATAGCCATGTAAATTAGTTCTCTGGAAATAAATAATCCATATTCTTGGGGTAAATGGCATGAATTTAATGCTAATCAAGGTTATGTATCATATCATTGCTTTGCTTGATGAATATGACAAGGCTATAGTTACATTGTTTTACATAGTCTCATTGCTTTGCTTGATGAATATGACAATGCTATAGTTACATTGTTTTACATAGTCTCGTTACTAGAAGAGAAGAGGTAATATTATGCATAGATCATATTTTGTTTTCATAACATTTTATCATTCTCTCAAGTTGTAGTACAAAAACCTTTACCGGCATACAAACATCAGCTTGATGTTTGTATGTAACCCAATATTGCACCAAGATGTCCAATCTTTATGACCTTAAAATCTTAGTCATTGTGATTTTGTAATACTTATTTTGATATTATACATGTCTATCCAAAGATGTGTTTTGTTGTCTATCTTCTACTGCTTTATAGGAGTTAGTAGTTTGACATAGTAACATTTTGGAATATGGTGGTGTTAGTAACATTTTACTATCCTCTCACATCATACAACAAGACTAGAGGTCCACTTGAATATCATTCAACCGTTTTATTGTTAACTTAGCAATAACTTTATCAACTTCATATAAAACTTACCAAAGCAAAGAATCATTTAGTAGCAAAGCTCACATGCTACACTGAATTCTGCTGTTTTAGACAAACTTTTCATTTGGACATTTCATGGGCCAAAATCTATTTTTTTCTCTCTCTATATCTCTATGCTATGGAAATTCCCTTAAATTTCAAAAAGTATTTTTTTCTCTTTTTCAACTTTTTTTTTTTTTTTTTTTAAAATCCAATTTTTGCCTGATTATTTCAAAAAATCTAGTACTTTTAGTTTGCCAGTGATTTCCCCAAAAGTTTTTTGCAGCTATGATTTATGTTAAAATTATAGCAGCGACTGATAAAGAATCAACAATGAAATATATCAGTTTACCACCTCACTATTAATTATCATGATCGAATAAAGAATGCTTTCGATCTGCATGAATTAATATCATATTGATTTCATTATCGATCGAATAATGATCGATCAACATTGCTTAATTGTATATATGTTGAATACCTTTCTTATCGGCATATTAAACATATGTTAGTGACTACTTAACTAATAGTAAGTGACCGTTCATAAAACGGTATTCATAATACTGTTTAAGTGCCATCGATGAGGAGGCACGTCTTGAGCGGACATGCCTCCACTTTGTGGAGACATGTCCACACAAGACATGCCCCCCCGATACAAGTATATATGCAGACCCGATAAGGCAATATTGAGCAATTAAAATCGAACATTCTCAGCCTTGTTTGGACCTGCAAAACAGAGTCTTCATTAGAATCATAAATCACATATATTCAGAAATATTAATTACAATCTATCAACTATCAAATCTGAGAGGAGTACGATTTGCATTTACATGGTATCAGAGCCAGGTTAAGGAGGATCCAAGCAGCGATCGAACTTGAGATATTCAGATTTAATTCTAAGTATATCACATTCCTCTATGGCGAGTGTAATCAGATTCGAAGATAGGATAGAAGGAGGAAATAACTTCTCATCATGGAAGTTCAGGATTATGATGATATTAAAAGAGAATAAAGTTGAGTCATTTGTGAAAGAAAATAAAGCAAAACCAGAGAATGATCCCGAGAAGACGACATGGATTGAAGGAAATGAAAAGGCCATGAAAATCATAGTTGATGGAGTTAGAGATCATATCGTGCCAATCTTGAACAAACATGAGACCGCATATCATATGTTTAAGTCACTTGAAAGCACATATGAAATAAATAATTCCAGCATGACCTTGGCTCTAAAGAGAGAAATCAATCATATAAGTATGAACAAAGGAGAATCTATCAACGCATACTTTATGAGAATGTTTGCACTAAGGGATCAACTATCAACACTTGGATATCGGATTGAAAGTAAGGAGCTAACACTTATTTCCTTAGATGGTCTACCAAATTCTTGGGAGACATTTGTTCAAGGCATTAGTGCAAGGTCTAAATTTCCAAAGTTTGACCGGCTAAGATCAGACTGCCTTCAAGAGGAATCGAGACAGACAAAGAAAGGATTCAATCAAAAGAACGTAGATGAAGATCTCCATGTCTTGAATGCTAATTCTCACAAGAAAGGAAAGAAGAGCACTTCAAGAAGAGGAAAAGCCACCATGGGAAGGGTTCATCCAAGAAAGATGTTTCACAAATCCAATGTTTCAGACTCGATCAGTATGGGCACTATGCAGTCAGATGTCTTGATAGAACAAAGCAACAAGCATCATTTGTCAAAGTAGGAAAGTCTAAGACAGAGCATAAATCTGAGAAATATGTAGTCTACTCTGCACTTTCAAACCAAGTATCAAATAAATCCAACACTTGGGTTATAGATAGTGGATCATCAAGACACATCACTAGGTTCAGGGAACTCTTAGACTCCATGGTAGAAGAAACTGATGAGGAAGTGACAATTGGAGATGACTCTACACATCCAGTCAGGGGTGTTGGAACATGTATCATCAAATTGAAGTTTGATATCTCTATTCAACTCATCGGAGTATTGTTTGTACCAGGTATCAAGAGGAACTTGGTTTCCATATCTGCACTTGAAGACAATGGATATAGGGTTACCTTCATGGATAGTAAAGTGTTGGCATGGCCAAAGAACTCTACTATTAAGAAGGCTCAAACCATAGGTTATAGACAAGGATATCTATATAAATTATGTATTGAGCCAAATCTTGCCCTAATTCATGAAATTGTAGACTCTAATGAAATATGGCATAGGAGATTAGGTCACCTCCATTTCTGTGCCCTATCTTCTATGGAAAAACAAGTCACAGGTTTACCCAAACTCAAACAATATCATTCAGGGGCATGCAAGGGGTGTGCCTTAGGGAAAAACACAAAAGCGTCTTTCCAAAGTAGTTCTAGTAAAACAAATGATGTATTAGAATTAGTCCACTCAGATTTATGTGGACCCATGTCTGTACCTTCTTTAGGGGGTTTCCTATATTATGTATTTTTTGTTGATGACTTCTCTAGAAAGACCTGGATCTATTTCCTCAAATGTAAAGAATCTGAGGAGATCCTTAGAAGGTTTAAGGAATTCAAATCCCTTATAGAAAACTCTTTTGGGAGGAAAGTTATAACATTAAGGACAAACAATGGGAGAGAATACACATCAGATATTTTTAAAGAATTTTGTAAAAATGCTGGGATTAAGAGAGAGTTCACTGTACCCTACAACCCTCAACAAAACGGGGTTGCTGAAAGGAAAAATAGAACCATTGTAGAAGCTGCTAGGGCAATGTTACTTGATTAAAACATAGAAACATCACTTTGGGTAGAAGCCTCTAGTACTGCTGTTTACATACATAACAGATGTCCTCACTCCCATATTGATGACAAAACTCCTGAAGAAGCTTTCACTGGTGTAAAACTAGACATCAGTCACTTGAGGATATTTGGTTGCCCTGTCTACATTCATGTGCCCAAAGAGAAAAGGACTAAGCTAGAACCTTCTGGGAGAAAAGGTATTTTTGTAGGCTATAGTGAAACCTCCAAAGCTTATAGAATATGTGCTTGGTCAGAGACAAATTGAACTAAGCAGAGATGTAATTTTTGAGGAAGACATAGCTTTTAAAAGAGCTAGGAATTCTATTGAGTCAGAAATTCAAACTTCCCCAATAGACCTAGAAGAGGATCCTGCCCCTGAGATTCAGAGGGAGTACCCTGAGGAAGATAGAAATGAAGAACAAATCACATCATTGGAAAATCCTAAGAAGAGACCACTCTGGGCTACTAAGACAATGAAAGAAGCAAAGACTTATTGAGCTTCGTCAGGGACTTTTAGAGAGAGTAAAAGACCTAAGAGATTCTCTAGTTATGTAGCTTTGATGAGTGAATTCATCAAATCAGAACCTGCTAATGTTTCAGAAGCTCTCCAACACCAAGTATGGAAGGATGCAATGATAGAGGAGTATCAATCCATCTTGAAAAATGATGTGTGGGAGATAGTACCTAGGCCAAAAGATAAATCTGTTGTTTCTTCCAAGTGGCTATTCAAAATCAATCATGTTGTAGATGGCAGTATAGAAAAACACAAAGCAAGATTTGTAGCCAAAGGGTTTTTCACAAAAGGAGGGAATTGATTATGAAGAAACTTTTGCACCAATTGCTCGCTATACCTCAGTCAAAGCAGTTCTAGCCATTGTAGCAGCCAAAGGATGGAAAGTCCATCAAATGGATGTAAAAACTGCATTCTTCAATGGGACTATTGAAGAAGAGGTCTACTTAGAGCAACCTAAAGGATTCGAGATCCACAATGCAGAGTCACATGTGTGTAAATTGAAGAAAGCCCTTTATGGACTTAAGTAGGCTCCCAGAGCCTGGTATGAAAAAATTGATAGTTACCTTGTGGGATTAGGTTTCTCGAAAAATGATGCAGACCCAAATCTCTACTTCAAGAAAATCAAAGGTGATATGTTAATATTAATATTATATGTTGATGATCTATTGATTACAGGAGTGGATCACCTTATTGATCAGTGTAAGAAGGATCTAGCCTCAGAGTTTGACATGAAGGACTTAGGTCTATTGCACTACTTCCTTGGATTAGAAGTCTGGTAGAAATTAGATGACATTATTCTGAATCAAGGGAAGTACACCCTTGATATATTGAAGAGATTTGGAATGATGAATTGTAGATCTATGTCATCTCCCATGGAAACAAATCTTCATAAATTGAAGGAAGCAGTAGCAGATTCTCAATTAGCAGATCCAACTCTCTACAAGCAGATGATTGGATCTTTGATGTACTTGGTCAACACCAGACCAGATATCTGTTATGCTGTGAATGCTTTGAGTCATTTTATGTGTGAGCCCAAGGAGATGCATCTTGTTGCCGTGAAGCATATAACGAGGTACCTTCAAGGTACCCTTAATTATGGTCTCAAATATGGAAAGGTTGATTTAGATCTTCATGGATTCACAGATTTAGATTGGGCTGGAAGCATGACCGATCGGAAAAGCACCTCAGGATGTTGCTTCAGTTTAGGATCGACTATGATATCGTGTATAAGCAGAAAACAATCTTCAGTGGCTCAGAGTTCTACAGAAGCCGAATACATTGCAGCTTCTATGGCTGCAAGAGAAGCAGTATGGCTCAGAAAACTGCTTGTGAGATTATTTGATCTAAGCATATCGAGATTCCTTATCACTATGTGAGAGACATGGTAGAAAGGAATGTAATCTAGTTGGAGTATATCAGTACAGGAGATCAGACAACAGACATACTTACCAAACCTCTCTCCAGAGTGAAAGTTGAACACTTCAGAAAGAGTCTTGGTATGATTGAAATGTAAGTATTATATCTATCTGTACTAATATATAAGATGTTTAATGTGTAAACTTCTTTTGTCATATGTGTGACTCTATGACTTTATGGGCCCCACCCCTTGTGTACATTTCTGAAAGGTGACGATCTTTTAGATAATGAGCACTTGTATTTGACACTATAAGGTGACGATCTTATAATGTTCAGTAGATTGATATCATGTGACTTGATATCATTATTCATGGATTTGTCATGATTTGTTATGGTAGACATTATGTGACTTAATGTTAGTGCACATACCATAACTAGGATATATGAGGAGAATGTAATGTTCTTGAGTATATTATATCCTTTAGTATCACGAGACAGGTGATACTTCATATTACGAGATTAGGTGATATACCTAATTAGGAGATTAGGTGATATACCTTATCAGGAGTTATGAGATAGCTATTAATATGGTAATGTACTCTCAGAGTTCATTATAATATTCTTACTCTTTATCTTCCCTAGTGTTGTGACCATTTCACACATCGCCCCATTAGAATGGGGACCCCCTCTTTTTGCTTTAGGTTTTGTTTTCTCTTTGCTTGTTTTTCTCTCTACTTTTTAGGGTTTTGAGTGAGTGAGTGGTTTGCCTGGGTTGGCTAGATTAGAGCTAAACCTTGGAAGCTCGTTTTAGGGTTTCTTTCAAGCTAAGTCTAGTCTTGTTTTGGGAGGTTGTTAGTTGTCTACCTGTAGCCTCAAGATTGCTATAATGAAGCATGCCTTTTAGGGGAGTCAAGTTGGTTAGATCACGGGATAGGGAGAATAGGTCTCAGGTCAGGTCTAGATTGAAAGAGGGTTGTCTTGTCAGGGTCTTGTTTGTTTCCCCGTCTAAGTCAGTTGGACAGAGCCAGTGAAGAAAAGGAGTTGGTTTGATCAAGTTTGATGGAGGATGAAGCGAATCAAGGTAACATCTAGCCTGGAAATGTTAAAATCGCTCCTGACCCTTCCAAAGGGTCCAGAGCGAATTTCATCCTAAACATTATTTCTTGCCTTGGATAGACTTGCAATCCTGTTCCTAGCTTAGAAAATGATCTAACTTTGCCTTGTGAGGTGGTTTGAAACTTGAAGACTGAGCAATTTGGCCTAGAATGGAGATTTCGCTCCTGACCCTTCCAGAGGGTCCAGAGTGAAAATCTTATTAAAGCTTATTTCTTCCTAACTTTGGCTAACTTTTCATGTGCAGGGTCTCTTGGAATGAAGATTGGATATCATTTGATACCTTTGAGGATTTGGAAGCGTGCAAAATGAAGAATTTTGGACAAGAAGGGAAATTTCGCTCCTGACCCTTCCAAAGGGTCCAGAGCGAAATTCCCAAAAGCTCTTGTTGTGCAGTGGAGAAGGTCAAGTTTTTGGCATGAATGAAACAAGAACAACTTGCTTTTGCCTCTTGAAGATGTTTTAACTTGGAAAAATGAAGGTTTTTGGCCAGGAAAGGCAATTTTGCTCCTGACCCTTCCAAAGGGTCCAGAGTGAAATTCCTTATAAACACATTTTTTAGCCTTTCTTGGACATGAAATTCTATTCATAGCACAATGAAAGATGAAATCCCACTTGGCAAAGAAGTTTCGAGGTGAAAAAATGAAGGATTTTGGTCAAGATTGAGAAATTCGCTCCTGACCCTTCCAAAGGGTCCAGAGCGAATTTTCTCAAAATCACCTTTTGCTATCAAATTTTGCTAAGTCAAATGAGGGATAAGGTGAAACATAGAAGGAATTGCCCCTGGGAGTGACTTGAGGTTGCAAGAAATCATTAAAAAGTGAAGGAATTGAGCCAAATGGTGAATTTCGCTCCTGACCCTTCCAAAGGGTCCAGAGCGAAATTCCTAAAAACACCTATTTTCTTTGCAAGGTCAAGACAACTTTTTGGTTTTTATGGCTTGAATAAGTGTGAGGAAGTGTGTTTTTGCCTTTTGAGGATGATTGAGGTTGAAAAGATGAAGGAATTGACCCTAGAACATGATTTTCGCTCCTGACCCTTCCAAAGGGTCCAGAGCGAAAATCCTCAAAAGTCATCTTTTTTTCAAAATTTAGGCAAAGCTAAACTTAGACAAGGGTGTGAGAGGACTTTTGAAATGCCTTAGAGTTAAATTGGATTGCCAAGAATGCAAGTTTTGATGCCTAGAGAGAAATTCGCTCCTGACCCTTCCAGAGGGTCTAGGGCGAAATTTCCAAATTCTCCTATTTTTCTTGCAGTTCAAGATAAGATTTTGGTTTTCAGGACTCAAAGAGGAGTAAGGCATGATGTTCTATGCCTTGGAAATGATTTGAAGTTGAAAGGATGAAGGAATTGCCCTAAAACCTAAAAATCGCTCCTGACCCTTCCAAAGGGGCCAGGGCGAAAATCCTAAAACCAATGAGTTCCTTTCAAGTTTGTGCTAAGACAAGGCTAAACCAAGGGAGAAAAAGCCCTTGAGACCACCTTTGAGTGGATGTTTGTTCCAAAAAATGATGATTCTAGGTCAAAAGAAGATTTTCGCTCTTGACCCTTCCAAAGGGTCCAGGGCGAAAATCTCAAAATTCCCTATTTTGCCTTGCAAGAACAAACCAAGCTTGGGTGGAGTGAATGAAGAAGACCATTGCCTAACCTTGAGTGGAGGATTCAAGACAAAATGATGAAGGAGTAAGCCTAAGCAAGGAAAATCGCTCCTGACCCTTCCAAAGGGTCCAGGGCGAAAAACACTAAAGTCACCTTTTCCTCCAAAATTCAAGTAAAACTAAGCCTGGACTTCAGTGAAAGAACCCATTTGGAATGCATTGGAGAGGTTTTTGACCTTCAAAAATAAGAATTTTGAGCTTAGGAGAGAATTTCGCTCCTGACCCTTCTAGAGGGTCCAGAGCGAAATTCCCAAAAATGCAATATTTCCTTCAAAGTTTTGATGAGCTAACCCAGTGATGGAGATAAATGAACCCTGGAGATTGCCTTGGAGGAGTTTAATGATCAAACTAAGGTGAATTTTGGCCTAAAATGTAAAAATCGCTCTTGACCCGTCCAGAGGGTCCAGGGCGAAATTCACCTTTTCACCTAATTTCCTCATGTGAAAGACTAAAAATTGAAATGCAAGACTTTGATTAGGTCAAAACAAACATGAACTCGCCTTCCGGGAGATTTTGGAGTGAAGGGAATAAGGTATTCAAGACCTAATTTGAAAAATCGCTCCTGACCCTTCCAAAGGGTCCAGGGCGAAATCATCAAAAAAACCTATCATTCGACCTCATTTGATTAAGTCTGGCAAATTGCAAGATTGTGAAGACAAAGTCATGGAAATTTACAAAAAATAGGTTGTGAAGATTTTAACTCATGAAGTGAGTAAGTCTAGATGAGAGGTTCAAACAAGTCTTGAAATAATCTAGACCTCCATCACTTTGGACATTTCAATGCCTAAGGGAAAAAGGAAACTTCACTAACCATCAATCAAACCTCAATATTCTCCAATTTTCACTAAATTTGCCAAAACTAAGACATTTGGGGGAGCTAGACCAAATTCGCATAATTTAAGGCCTTTATAATTGAATTAATTAATTTTCAAGCCTTAAAATAAATTAAAAAAGACACCTTTCAAGTCTTAAAATTAATTTTAAAATTTAAAAAATAAAGGTGAGCGCTCAAATTCATTTATTTGCCTCTACAAGCAAGTCAGCCTCCTTCTAAAGGGGATTTTATCTTATTTTATTGCTAATTTGTTAGGTCGGCCTCATGGTTAATTAGGGTGAGCGCCCTATATAAGAGAGGAGCATGCTAGCATTTTCAAATCATTCATTCATTATTCTTCTCATGCGAATTTCAAAGAGCAGATTGGAGGAGCGAATTATACCAGATTGGAGGCAAATTTCTTGCTAAATTGGAGGCTAATTTCCAGAATTTGCTAAGTGGTTGGAGGCTAGTGGAAGGTGAACTTCTTTTGAAGGTTAATCAAGACATAATTCATCCAAAGGGAGATCAAAATTCAATCCTTATCCAGCAAGATCTGATCTTCTTTCTTCCATTTTCCAAGGTTCATAGCTAAGCTTTCAAAGGAGGAGGTATGAAGAATCGAATTTTTGAAGTTTCTATTCAAGACTTATTTTGATTTCATAGCAATCTTTTAAAGTCTAAGTCTTGAAAATCTAATTTTCATTCATAATTAATTTGAGAATTTATAATCCTGGATTTATCATGTCATTTTCAAATTAATGTTTTGAATTACTCCCTTGAAAGGTCTTAGATCCTATGCTTTAAGATATGATGCTTAAAAACTAATTTTAAATTTTTTGTGTAGGCATCAAATGATGACCCCCAAAGCCAGAGGATCTACTAGTCGGCAGGCTCTGATCATGGAAGATCAGAGGAGCGACGAATTGGAGACCAGGATCGTGTCCAAGTGGAATAATATCGGAGACACCAACTTAGGAAACTTCAATGTGAAGAAGTTTCGAGAGGTCCCCTACATTGGCAAGCCATCACCTGTTGCAAGGAGGATAATTGAGAGTGGCATCATCAAGGTTGCAGGTTTCCCTCCCGCAGTCAAGTGTCATGAGTTGATGATCGAGTGTGCTCGCCACTATGACTCATGATCAAGGATGATTGTAACCAAGGACGGGAACATCTTAGCCTACCTTTCAGAGGAAGCTATAGGTGAAGCTCTTCATCTTCCGGACCATAAAGACATGATCTACAAGAGCTTGGAAGGAGCAAGGTCGATCTATGAAGATGATCCTGAGTCTTGTTTGAACTTCATCAATAAGAATTGGTTGCTCAAAAGTCGGCCTCGCCTGAACAAGATTCCCAATACACCACATAGGATTGACTTCCAGGAGGAATACAGGGACTTGATAACTTTGCTCAATCAAGTTACGGGTGCTTCTCAAGCCTTCTTCTTCGACAAGTGGATGTTCTTCTTCATACAAGTGATTGTCCAAGGAAAAGGAATGCTTCATTGGGCCAGAATCATTAGCAATTGTCTGGACGTGCAGTTGAGAAGGCTAAGACCCACCAAATCATTCCACATGCGCTCATATGTTATATATGCCTTGGTTAGGAGTTTCGAGTATGCAGGGTTACCTCACAGAGGAGTGATTGGAAGAGGACCCGGAGAAATAAGAGTTTGTGATTCTTATGTTCAACTGCATCATCCACCTAGAAGTGACTACAAGTTAGTCAATGACACCTTCACGATGAACATTACCAGGGTATTGCAAGGTGGGATTCACAATCGATTGTCTCTGGACGCACAAGAGCTTGTGAAGAAGCATGGTGCATGGTTCATTCAGTTTCAAAAATTCACATACATCAGAGTTCATGGGTGTCCTTCACCTCCCTACATGTTGCCAAGATATCCAACAGACAGGATAGTACTACTTGAGGTGACTAGACAGTTGGCAGCTTATGCGAAGGCATCCAGACACAAGCATGGAAATGGAATTCCCGTGCCCATCATACTAGGGAATTTAGTTGAAGTGTGTCCTAATACTCAAGTCGCGGAAGATGCAGAAAAGGAATTATCTCTATACTCATTCACATCCTTTGCCTCGAGAGAGAATTTTGATCCTCATGGTTATATGGAGGAGACAGTCGGCAAGAAGTACAAGCATGAGTTTCAGGTGGAGGACTTTTGGATGAATGTCCCAGGCGATTTAGATGTCAAAAGAAAGATGCATTCCAGGCTACCCTTAGATCTCATCAGGAAATGCAAAATCTATAGAGTAGCCGATCAAGCCCAGGATAATGGTAGATACCTCCAGTCATCTTATGAGAAAGAAGACAAAGAAGTGAAGATAGATTGGAATGAGCCCGAGGTTTTAGACTTGAGAGCTTTGATGGCTCCCGTTTTATCCTGCACTCGCAGATGGGTGGATGTACAACATCAAAAGTTAAAGGAGCAGAATGTATCTATGACATTCACCTTAGAAGCGAGACCAGAAGAAGGAGAAGCGAGTGTGAGTGAGAATACTTCTCATTCCAAAGGCTCAAAGAGGAAAGAAGGACCTGAGAAGAGAGAACCTTCCAAGAAGAAGCATAAAACAAATCCTGATCACCCACCAAGCACATCTTCTAGGCATGAAAAGGAAGCGAGTCAAGGGGAAGATCAGAGGCAGATAGTATATGAAGTTGATGAGTCTATGGAATCCATGGTACAAAATGATAAACAAGAGAAAGGACAGACGCCTCAGCATTTATCAAGTCAATCTCCCCAAGTTGGTGCTAATGAGCAACACGAAGAAAAGAATGATGATGAAGCGACATCTCCTTTCCGGGAAGATAAACCACTACCTAAAGAAATACAAGTGAGAGAAACAAGATCTGCCATTCCTGATTGGCTGAAAGAGAGACTGACAAGGGTAGTTGTGGTTGAAGAAGAAGAAGATGTGTTTGACTTGGAAAGCCTTATAGGAAATTCTCATGAGGTAATGGAGAAGAAGGCAGCCACAAAGATGTCTAAGGTAATTAGAGATGAGACAGGATCCAGGTAATTGCAGGTAGCTACACCAGTGGTGGACAAATATGAGGATGAGATTCTTGCAGAAGAGTATGACTTAGAAACATTTGAGTTTGGTCCACTTACCTCCGAGCAAGCGATGGAAGAAGCAACTGATTCATTTGAAGCACTTAAAGACAAACTTAAAGAAGTGGAAAAGAATAAGAAGCTTGAGAGAGAGGTCAGTGCTTGGAGGAATTATTTTAGTCATCTTAATCAGCCCTTGAGACGTTAGGATCCAGCAGTATCTCCTTTAAATTCACTCCCTCTTGAATCAATAGGTGAAGCAGAAAGGGTGAAGATCTTGGTACAACTTATGAGTTCTTGGATTGATGAATCTCACAAGGTAGCCGTTGAATTTGCAACAAGAATGATGAAGACAGTTCATAGAGCTATCCAGGTCCTTGAGATTATCCATAATCTAATGATAACTGTAGCTGCATTCACTCACACTAGAGATGTTATCATCCCAGTCTTACAAGTGATAAGAGAAACACCAAGACGGAGTCTGACGCAAGAAAAGATAATGGATGGAGGAACCCATAGCCTCCTACAGTGGTCAGCTCTGCTCCAGATGAAGGAAGTCCTTTTTGAAGACGTCAACACCAGATGCAGTCGAGTTGAAGGCATCATTCATCCAATTCAAGATAAGGTGTTTGAGGTGTTGTGTACCATTCTTAACAGGCGGATCGAGATCGAGACAGATGTGAACATCCAAGAGTTAGAGGATAGAATCAAGGTCATCTTTTGCAAGAAGGAGAACATCATCACAAATAAGCAACGAGATCAAATGTTCACTACTATGTTCTTGATTGAGAAGACTAAAGAACTCGAACCTGGATGGGAGATGACTCTTCTCACTGCTTTTGATCAAGTCCTTCACTTGGAAGAACGAATGAAGAATCTTCCTGAGATTCCCATTGCTGAGATTGAGGGAATTGTGTCCAGATTCATTGATATTGCTAAGAAAGAGCACAGGAAAGGGAACAAAATTCTAGATGAAAAGTTGTTATAAGATGATGTGGCAACTTAATTCCTATTGGTCTATGTCTCCTCGGTATTTGTGCCAATTCTTTATTGGCTATGGATTAGTGATGTTTATCTAAATGGGGACTTTTTTGTAACAAACCCTAATTAGGGTTTAGGTGTCAAAATCTCAGCCGTTGATCTTCTTTTGATCCTGGCCATTCATTGTATTTGAGGATGCTATATATGCCCTAACTCATTTCATTTTAAAGGGTTAGAAAATTTAGAAAAGAGAGAAAAGTTAGAAAGAAATTAGTCATTGTTTGTAGCAAGATTGAGTAGTGAAGAAAGAATTTTGAACAATTGTTGTCCATTTGGCTACGAGATCAATAAAATATTGAAGTTATGGTGTTTTATTGCAATACTTGTGGCTACCTTCATGATTGTTTATCTTCTTGAATCATTCTCAGTTGAAATAGCATTTAAGTTCTAAGTTTGAAGGACGAAGTGTTGTGCTTGATCTTTGATAAGACTCACATTCCAAACCACTAGCTTCTTACTAATTGTAAGAACGCCTTGTGTGGTCAACTGGAAACATTGAGATTGATTAGGAATTCAATCATTTTTGGAAGTATTGATATGTATCTCTATGATAGTATCTATATCCTTGATGATTTGAAAGTTATTGAATCCCCTTAGAAGATCGCATCAATTCCAGTAGAGTTGTAATTTCTTGGCGATACTGAAATTGGTAGAATTTTATCAAGTCTAGTCTTCATTGAGTCATTCTTAGGATTAGTTCAAATATTCCTTCCTTGAAACCCTTATCTTTTGACATTTTTTTGAAATCTGTTAGTGTTAGGAAAATCCTGTTCCTTCATTTGGAAAGAGAGTAAAACGGACAAGCTTTCTTTGAAAGTACGTAAGGCCCCTTAAAGAAACAACATACACAACGACCACTGGTGCTTATCCACACGTAGAGATCCTACAACAAAGAACCTTGAAGTCATCCCGATTGATCCTTTTTGCGACATCTTCAGCATTCGGAGACTTTATTCAAGAGAGGATAAGATACCTCTGGGTATTTTATTCTATGTTTGGTCGTGTACAAAATATACATCAACACCTAGCTAAGAGGGAGTGTTAAAATTATAGCATCGACAGATAAAGAATCAACAATGAAATATATCAGTTTACCACCTCACTATTAATTATCATGATCGAATAAAGAATGCTTTCCATCTGCATGAATTAATATCATATTGATTTCATTATCGATTGAGTAATGATCGATCAACATTGCTTACATTGTATATACATTGAATACCTTTCTTACCGGCATATTAAACATAGGTTAGTGACTACTTAACTAATAGTAAGTGACCGTTCATAAAACGGTATTCATAATACTGTTTAAGTGCCATCGATGAGGAGGCACGTCTTGAGCCGACATGCCTACACTTTGTGGAGACATGTCCACTCAAGACATGCCCCCCTGATACAAGTATATATGTAGACCCGATAAGGCAATATTGAGCAATTAAAATCGAACATTCTCAGCCTTGTTTGGACCTGCAAAACACAGTCTTCATTAGAATCATAAATCACATATATTCAGAAATATTAATTACAATCTATCAACTATTAAATCTGAGAGGAGTACGATCTGCATTTACAATTTAGAGTATCCTTAATCATTTTTTCCTTTATTCATGTTCTGTACGAGAAAGGGAGAGATTTTCATTTGTGCTTATTACACATTTATTACATTGGTTTTACCTATTCCATCTTTTGGGGGTTCAGAGAAGATTGATATGTCTTCAACTAAATTGTAGAAATGCAAAATCCAGGATGAGGTATCCAAGGCAACAAGAAAAGATAGTAGATACTGAAATTAAACAGGCTTTCCCTTTATCCTTTGGAGACAAAGCATTAAATGGTCAAGAATTTTAAGGCTCATAATTGTCTGCACTATCACAAGGGATGCATAATTGATGGAATCTGGGGGCAGTGAAGAATTCAAGTGTTTATGTAGCCCGGGACAAGCCAGGAGGTTATGTTTCAAGTTTCAAGATTACACTATATAAATTGTTTCCTGGAAATCCATAGCATGGAATTTTACAAAAGAATTACTGGATAAGTTTATGACTGGTTTCATGTCATTGGTTTCCCTATATACCAGTCGTTGCATCTTTGTGCTAATTTTTTATATGCATTTTTAGCATACAGCTGAATGACAATTATTTTCTTCCTCGTCATTTCATGTTTAAATGTGATTATATACAGGTCATTGTGCTACATACCAAATCTTGTACCAGGCTTTTCCCTGAACAGAAATTTGCTGTGATCTTAGTTTTAACTAACATTTTTTCTTATTTATTGCATCAGCCTTCTCAATCAACTATTTCCAAAATTGGTCGTTGCTATTTAGAAGTTGTGGAGAACCTTTGCCATTATTTTTGGTAAAAGCTAGTATTGTTTCTGAGCATCCGAGGCGTCCAGACATAAATGACTGAAGTTCATTGTAATGAACATGGAGCAATAGCATGCTTTTCATACATAATATAGCAAGTCCGATTTTGTTTCATTACAAACTGTTCACGATGCAATACCATGCTTTTGATAGACAGTGTATTATGTAGCGAATCTGATTTGACTGATAGATGATTTGGGAGAATACTTCAATGTGCAATCAGAGGTCTTTGTGAGAATGTAACCAAAGGGTAGAATGTTCAAATTGACATTTGGATCTCCCAAGTTCCACACTTGTTAGTATCCAAACAATGGGTTGAAATGAGTCCAACTGCCAAGTGATGAATGAATTGGAAAATGTTGTACATATGAATTATTGTATTTGTTTATGGTGCCAGTGTTTAAATAATATGCATTTGTTTGTCAAAATTGTGGACTGTTGAATTATTACATTAGAAGAAATTTTGTTTATTTTGTGATAAATGAATTTGTTAAATATTGTTAAGAGACAGTGTCATACTTATCTTGATTAAATGAGACATATAGAGACTATATTGGATGAATGAACTAGCTATCTTGATTAAAATGAGACAATATAGAGATTGGGTTTGATGAATGTACTTGCATGTGCATTGTATTGTTACTTTGTCATTTAATATCTAAGATACTAAACTGATGCACGTATTCATCAGAAAAAAAAACCTAAGATACTCTCTTTATATTTTTATTACAAACTCTTTCCATTTTCTTCGCTGCATTACATATGGTAGAAAGGTAAGAATGTTGGGATAACCTTACGCTTGTTCTTGAATTGCCAAAAGAGTACAACAAGCATCTTTCAAAACAAAACATTCAATAAACTTGGTGGGCTCTTTAATGCTTGAAATTGAGGGGAATATGGCCAAATTGCTGTTTATATGACATGTATATGAACGTGGTTTTATTCGGTGCTAACAAAAGCATGATGGTGCAAAATTTTATTCAAAACTGAGAAAATTATGCACCTTATTTAATTGCATTTAGGAGGTTTTATTTGTATTTGGACTATGGAGAAGGTGCTTTTTAAATATAGATTATTGAAGGATGGATCCTGATAAGAAAATAAGTATTAAAGAGTGATCCAAAATGTTTATAAAAAAATGCCTAGTGTTTTTTGAAGCTCTTTAATCAAAATGATTTTAGATATGTAGAAGTGAATGGAAAGAGAATTGGTGAGTATAAGAGATGTATCTTGGGTAGTTATACAAATAACTAAAGTGGGATGGTATCTTGAGATTTTGTTTGGGAACTTAGTAGGTAAGGATGCATTCTTCTTTGATCAAGCCTCTAGATGAACCAGTTTAGTGAGTACAAATTAAAGATTGAAAACAATAGACAAGCATGTCAAGATGGCATATATTTTGACATTATTACTTTGAACATGGGTTATGAATTTTGCATGATAATGCTCTAAAATAAATTTATGATTTCAAAATGAATAATGAATGTCCTTAAGAATGAGTTGATGATTAAAACATGATTGAAAAAAGTCACACGCTAAAATTTATGCTATGTCTTATGTAGTGTGTTGGGATTAAGGTGTCTCAACCTTTGAGTCCTAACATTGATAATTAATAGGATTTGTCTTATCCTAAGTTGATTATTTCCTAATTTGTGTTTCACCTTGTGGGTCCTCTTTGAAGAGGTGGCATGCTACATGTCAGGTGTAGTGTTTGGGAAATTTCCTATTGTGTAGGAAAGTAGATATGATGTAATCCCCATTTGTAGGAAATGGGTGCCCACTTTGGAGTTCCTATTGTTAGGGGATTGAAGTCAAAGATTCCATATTAAAGATAAAACAAATTTGACAATCACCTATGTTTAAAAGAGACTTGTTTTGTAGTTTTTATTCTTGAATGGGAAAAGAAAAGAAATAAGCTTTTTGCTTTTATATTTTCTTGGAGATTAAGTCAAGCATTGAAATGCTTTCCTTGAAGATTTACTCCCAATAAAGAGGATATCTTTGTTTGGATATGCAGGATGTAGTTAGAGTCCTTGATGATGTGCTTTATTCAACTTTTTACCATGTTGAAGATGGAGTTTCTTTCTTTGACACCTAGCTTATACATTAAAAAATATTGGCTGCATTACTCATTATAAAAGGATGACAAGATGATTATTTCATAGCTATTTTTATGTTGTTCTATTTTCTCTAGAGAAGAGCAAGATGTGGTCTCTATGTTAAGGCTATGAGCCTGCAAGTATTGAACTTATTGTTTGCAAATTAATACATTGGTTCATGCTTTAAAGTATTAATTTACATACTATTAAGATGCTGAAATTTACATAGATTTGCGAGCTGAATTATCCTTCCTCAAAGGGTTGAAGCAATAGGAAAATAACTATGTCTATTTCAACTTTAAAGGTATAGTAGTATGTTCTTGTATTATGACAAACATTAAATAAAAAGAAACAAAAGATATTGAAGGTTCATACTGATTCTCAAAGGTCTTTCTTAGATGCCCTTTTCCTTTCAATTGATATCAAAGCACCAATTCCATGGTTTGCAATTGATTTCTTTTTTTTCTTGCATGTATTGCATGTGAAGTTTTCACGGTGTTTAAGGTTCTGGGTATTTCTTCTATTAAGGTTTCTTAGCCTGACAAGATTGCAGGAATCTATTGTAAATAAATTGGCTTATTATTAATCCTTGTTTGAGTGGAAGTCTTGAAGTTGATCTTGTTTTCGAGTTACAACAAGCATTTGAAGGATGGAGAAGATGGAGTTTTATGAAGTTGGTCATGCACTTTCTTTTATTATGATATTGCTTTGGAGCTTCTATTTGACAGTGTATAATAATCATGATGCATGGCGATTTTCTTACAATTTGTGGTTGTGTGTAACAAAGTTTTCATGTTGGGTTCTTTTTTTAGCTCCTTGGTGACATGGAGAAACTTGGGTTGTGATGACTATGGTGTGATGTGCTTATGTTGGGTGTTTGGTTTAAGTTCCTTGCATTGGAATGTACTATTTCATTAGCTCTAAATGCATGTAGGCTATTAAGTTGATCTTTAGATGATTTGAAAGCTTCTGGAATAGCCTAGTTCCTTCATATGTATACACATGACGATGGTTATGAAGTTAGCCTACAAATCGGCCTCGAGTTCTTGAAGCTCTTCTTCCTTTTTTGGTTGTTTGTACTTGCACATCTCAACTTCATGTTGGTTGGATCTGAGGGTTTTAATGTTTTTTTTGTTTAAAATCTATGGTTATGCTTATCTATGTTATTTCATTGTTCTAGTTTAAATTCTGGTATTTTTTAGACTTGTGGGTTTTCCAGATTATAAGTGGTTATGAATTTGCATGTGTTCATATATGCTATGGTTTTATAGGTTTTACACAATTAATCAAAACTTGTGGGTTTGTAGATTTGCAGATAAGCTCTCTTTCAGATTATATTTCCCTTATGGTATATTTGTATGCAAGACGGCTATAGGTTTGCACGTATGCTTTTTTGCATGGTGTGAGGAGGTTTGTGGCTTAATCAGTGGGGAGATGTTTTGTATATGGCTGTGAAGATGGTATGTTCTTTATATTTTTAAAGTCTTTTGTACAACCTATCTCCTCTAAAGATTTTGCATGGGTCATATCATAAAGATTCATGTTTCCTATTTGGGATTTGAAGCCTTTATTTTTGAAGTTATAACTATACCTTATTTCTCACTTGGAATGGATTCATGAAGGACATAAATTTAATATTATTGCCTTCATTTTTTAGTGGCTTTCTATCATAATAATTTGTGAAACTATTGTTGAATATGATAACTTCTTTGAACAAATTTTATAGCCTTATTGAATTCCTTATCTTCATTTGGTGATGCATCATCTACAACAAATTTACCACGACAATAAGTGTTACATCAATGTGTGCTATTGATTGGAATTTGAGGAAAACTTGGAATGGATAATGTATTATGGATTCATGAAGAACTTTATTATATATGTGGTGTTTAATATGAAGATGTTTGAATGATACATCTAGAGAAAGTTTATAGTCATGTAGTTGAAAACATCTACTTATAAATTAAAAATTGTGGATCTTGTTAGTATGTGTATCAAGGGTCCTAAGAAAGACCAAAAAAGGCTAAAAAATATGTTTCCCATGTCAAACATGACGACCTCTAGCAAGCTAAAATTGACCCATTTATTTTCAATAAACTTATTTGGGTATATTTTGTAGAGGCCCCTATGATGTGAGAAATTACAACAACCATCTTCAAGAACCTATTCACCATGAAAAATAAATAATCACAAAATTTTATTATGTTAGAAAGAATTAGCATGAGATTCATATCTAATTTGAATATTAGGGAGGGTTAAGAATTGGAAGGGTGGTGTACATACCCCATTTTTCATTTGTTGGGTTCGCTATACAACAAGATACACAAGATTTGATACATATAAAAATATTACAAGAATAATTATTTTTTTCAAAATTCCACCAGCTTCTCTATTCCAAAGAGATCTCACATCCAATTATAATTTGTTTTCTAGACCGTCTTTTGCAACTCCTTAGTAGTTTCTAATTCTCATTTGACATAGGAGTTTGTTCTCTACATGTTATTTAACTTGCTATCATCTATATGCTCATTTTAAGTACATGTTAGATAATTCAAGCTATAAAATATATATGATTATGACCATTTTGATGTACCATGTGTATACATGAATCTAAAACTAATATCATAATTGTAATAAAAAACCAACATAGGATTTCAAGAACTCTATTGGTACTTCAGTTAAAATTATTAGAGATATGTAGAACAAATTCAATGTCAATAATTTGAGTGAACATGAACTATAAAATTCCATTCAAGTGCTTATGTAATCAAAACATGAACTATAGAGGCTTATGATTAATGTGGATGACAATATTTTTTCCTAGTAAACAATGCTTCTATTTCATGTCAAGGCCTGCACAATAGCATACATATCTAAATCACATGAAGATAACTACACATTATCTCATAAAATGTTTGATTGTGGTTTGAAATAGGATGCATGCATATTGCATGATAATAATTTATAATGAATAATTATAGGTATTTTTTTACTCTCAAACAACTGTCATAGATTGGAAAAAACAAGAATCAATCTAAAAAATATCTACTCCAATTGGAGAGTCAAATATAAAAATTCAATCATCTTTTCAAATTCCAAATGCTTTCAAGCCTAACATATATTATGATGCATCAATAGTGATAAAGGTGAAGATGACACACCAAATCCTAATGGCTACAAAGGTTTCTATATTAGATAAGGTGAATGAAACTAAAGGTGATGCAACAAAACCTAGTGGTTGCAAGGTTTCTACATTAGGGGAGGTGAATGAAAGTAAAGGCATCTTGGGTAAAGATGATCTTGATTTTGGTGGCTCTATTTTTGGTAGCAACTAGGATATGGAGGATGAAAATTATTTTGGTTTTGTAGATGACTATTTTTGCAAAATTTCTTGCTACGACTGGTGTGGCTTTCTCATTTGACGATGTGTTCTTATATGAGGATGCCAATGAATCTTCTATAAGAGAGCATGCTTTTGATTAGATTATTGAATTGGTCCAAGATGAGGATGAACTACTCCTAGGCATTTGATTGAAGGCTCATTTGAAGACTTAGGGGTTTGATGTTGTAGGGAAGACTAATTTAGTTCTTGAGGAAGATTCATTATAGGGCTTGAGAAAAGGATTTTTGGTCCCCCAACGATTGATTTTTTATCAATAAAAAATAGATGGTGCTCGGGGTTCTACTCAAGAAGCTCTTAAGGTTAAAAGTTTTGTTGTTGGTGTAGATTTGGTTCATTCTAAATTTTTTATTGAAAATTTCTACATTAGGTGAGGTGAATGAAAGTGAAGGTGATGCAACAAACCCTAAGGGTTGCAAGAATTTCTACATTAGGCAAGGCTAATAAAAGTGAAGGAACTTCGGTAAAGTTTATCTTGATTTTGGTAGCTCTAATTTTGGTAGCAACTAGGATATGAAGGATGAAAATTCCTCTAGTTTTGTAGATGACTATTTTACAAAATCCCTTGCTAGGAGTGTTATGGCTTTCTCATTTGATGATGTGTTCTTAGATGATGATGCCAATGAATCTATTATAAAAAAGCATGGTGTTGATTATATGATAGAATGGGTCGAGGATGAGGATGCGCTAATCTTAGACATTTGATTGGAGGTTCATTTGAAGACTAAGGGGTATGATGTTTTAACGAAGGCTAATTTATTTCTTGAGGAAGATTCACTTTTGGGCTTGAGAAAAGGATTTTTCTCTGCCAAGGGTTGAATTTTTTATTAATAAAAATTAGATGGTGCATGGGGCTTCTACTCAAGAATATTTTAAGATTAAATTTTTTTGTGGTTAGTGCAGATTTAGTTCAGTCTAACTTTTAAGGTTAAAAAAGAAAGAATCAATCTAAAGAATATCTACTTCAATTGGAGAGTCAAGCATATAAAATTTCAATCATCTTCTCAAAATTTCAAATGCTTTCAAGCCTAACATATATTATGATACATCAATATTGATGAGGGTAAAGATGACACACCAAACCCTAGTGGCTATAAAGGTTTCTACACCAAGTAAGATGAATGAAAGTGAAGGCAATGTAGAAAATGCAAGTGGTTGCAAAGGTTTCTACATTAGGTGAGGTGAATGGAAATGAAGGCAACTTGGTTAAAGATGATCCTAATCTTGGTGGCTCTATTTTTAGTAGCAACTAGGATATGGAGGATGGAATTTCTTGTGATTTTGTAGATGACTATTTTGCAAAAGCCCTTTCTATGACTTGTGTGGCTTTCTCATTTGATGATGCATTCTTGGATGAGGATGTCGATGACTTAGCTATAAAAGAGCATGGTTTTGATAGACTGATTGAACGGTCCAAGGATGAAGATGAGCCACTCCTAAACATTTTAATTAAAGGCTCATTTGAAAGCTCAGGGGTTTGATTTTCTCACGGGGCTTCACTGCCTAGGCAATATTATTTCACGCATTCATATTGGGGGGTTTAATATCCCCAAAATGAGGGTACAATATATTACCTATCGGTGAAAATAGGGGGGTTTTTAATTCAGGCTATGAAAAAATGCAATATTTGGCAAAACTAGGGGGCTTTTAATTTAGGCTGTGTATTGGGAGGGGGTGACAAAAAAGGAGTTTAGGACAATGTTTTTTGAAAATAGGGGGATTCTTTAGTATGCCATGAATGCATGTGCTATAAACCAAGTTTACTAAGTGAAGCCCCCATGGATGTTGTAAGGAAGGCTAATTTAGTTCTTGAAGGAGATTCATTTTGGGGCTTGAGAAAAGGATTTTTTTGCCCCCAAGGGTTGATTTTTTTATCAATAGAAAATAGATTGTGCCTCGAGCTTCTACTCAAGAATCTGTTAAGGTTAAAATTTTTGTGGTTGGTGTAAATTTAGTTTAGTATAATTTTTTTATTGAAGGTAGCACTTGTGGTGGGAATTGCTTCCCCTCTTGTTCCCACTTCCTCTAAGGTTTTTAAGGAACTTTATGGTGAGGCAAATTGCATGTTGCAAATGCTAGTGCTTCTAGCTTACAAAAAGGTTACTTCTATGAGAAGATTGCTAGGTGTGCTAGAGAGAGTGATTTCCCTAGGGTTTCTACTATGGTTGAGGTGGAAGTGAAAATCCAAATTGACATCCCCACTTCTCCTATTGCATAATCATTAGCTTGAATTAGAAATTCACTTGTTGGGGATTTTGTGTCAATCTCCCCAACATTAATTCAGTCAAAATATGGGTGCTTCAGAGTTGGAAACTAAGAGCTTAGCTATAAGTAGTTTTTATAATTGATATTTTTGCCTCTTTTCCTTTTCCATTCTAGAAGATGTCTCAAGGATTTTCTTGAAGGTCTGACACAACCATGACCTAGAGGATCCTCAAAGAGAATAATCTAGATCATGCAACAAGAGTAACACAACAAAAGCAACACGACATGAAGTAGAAAATGCATAATTTGACATCCGCAACATCATAGATTCATTAAAATCAAGCCAGTAACATGCGAGCAACATGCAGACTTACATGCCTTATTACAGCTTACATTCCAAAAAATGATCCATCTAGACCTCCAAAGGAGTTCAAATTACAAATCATAAATCTAGATCATCATCTATCTTCCCTCTTTTTCCAAAGGATCGAATACAACAATATATATAGCATCTAGAACAAATCTGGGTCAACCACAAAGGATCACATTCTCCAATGACAAGAAAATGAAGCGTGTAAAATAGGTTGGACCCAAAACGTAAAGATATCCTCCACCAAAGACAACAACAAAGTGTGGACCACCAAGGGCCTAGGAACATCATGCATGGTGCCAATTAGATCCGCAAGTCAAGAAATCACCCTCAAGAGAAGAAATCTCTAGCTAAAGCTCAAAAACTGCTCTGGGAACCAAGAAACAACCAATCTAGAAGAAACAACTGGCCGTAAAAGAATTGAAATGAATTGAAAATCCCGGACAAGGAACAAGAACTAGTTTGGAAGACAACAATGTGATCCACAAACAAAAAGGAACCACTACTGGAAGATTCCAGAATAAACACATAAACTGCAACATAGAACAAGACCAAAACTGAAAGCAAATATTTTTGGTTAATGCAAGATTGCTCATCGATTGGGGATGCTCCTGCATCAAACACCCCAGATAGAAAAATATGTTCCATGAGAGGAAACTCATGAACATTGAAAAGGATTCAGGATATAGACCCCATGCTCACTTCTGATCCAAATGTCTTCTTTATCTGCAAACTTCTTTGCTCTTGCCATTTCTGAAACTTCATTTAGATCTTCCAATCTCTTATCCTCTTCTCCTCTCTTTACTTGTTTCATACCTAAACTTTGCCTCTTGCCACTATTCCCTTTCTTTTGCAAATCTGATTTGTTTTGTCCACCGAAATTCATCTTACCTGCCACCATAATTCTAGCCTTGCTGTCATCTGGTACCACCTTGTTACAAGCTAGATCTTTCTTCAAATCCATACCAACATCTGGTATAACCTTTGCAACCTGTTTCTCAGCACTGCAACTCTTCACAAGACTCAAATTCTTCACTTCCTTCTCTTTCTCCTTCAAATAAACCAAAGTGAACTTCTGCCCATTCTTCTCAATAGTGACTAGGTTTCTTCTACAATCATAGATAGCTCCTCTATCATACTGCTAAGGTCTACCTAGCAAAACATGACAAGCACTCATAGACAAAACATCACACAAGACTTCATCTTTGTAAGGCCCAATATTAAAATTCATCATGCATTGCTCTCTTACCTCTACCACATGATCATCTTGAAACCAACTCACCTTGTAAGGACAAGGGTGCTCAAGCCTCTTCAAACCAAGCTTTTCTATCATCTCCTCTGATACCAAATTTTTAGTACTACCACTATCTACAATAACCTTACAACACTTAACACCTGATTTGCAAACAGTCCGTAATAGATTCTTTCTCTGAGTAGGTCCGGTTTCTTGTTTGCTTTTCTCCATCAAGACTCTTCTAAACACAAGGGATTCTCGCTGCTTTGGTGCTATCATGCTCTCACCTACAATTCCAGTATCTCGTTTCTCACGTGCCATGGAATTCCTTGCCATTCCTTTGTTACCCTAAGGACACTCATAAGCTCTATGCTCGGTTTCCCCACACTTGAAACATGTACCCAATAACTCCTTATTGCTACCTCCTTACCCTTGTGTCTTCTGCTCTAGTTCTTTACTCCATTTAGTTTTTGGTTCTTCAGCTGTCTACTTCTCCATACTGCCACTCATCCACCCTTTACCTGTTGCATGTCTCTCTCTTCCCTTAAGGTTATTCTATTGTCTTCTCTTCACTTTATCTTCTGCCTTGAATGCATATTGATAAGCCTCCTCAATTGTAGAAATATTCAACATACTCATCTCATCTTGGATGTTAAATCGGAGTCCATTCATGTATCTAGCCACCTTTTCCCTATCCATCTCTCGATGACTGGATCTTATCATCACCTTGTAAAATTCTTCAGTAGACTCCTTCACACTCATATCCTCTGCTTCAAGTTCTGCAACCTTTTGAACAACTCCAACTCATAGTCTCTCGGAACGAATTTAGTCTTCAATCTCATGACCATCTGTCTCCACCGGGTGATTTTCATCTCAGCGTTCTCCATTCTATCTCTCTGCAACTCTTTCTAGCATAAAGCATCATGCCCTTTCAACTTAGTTTGTGCTAATCAGACTCTCTGTGGGTCCTTAACATCTTCAAACTCAAAGTAGTCCTCCATCTCTCTGATCCGGTCTATCAGGTCTTCCAAATTCAATGAACTCAAAAAGTTAGAAACCTCAACTTTACGAACTCTGCTTACTTGTCCCACAGCTCTAAGAAATCTTTTTTCTCCCTCATCCACTGGTCCTTCAACTTCTTTGACCTCAAACTCTGCTCCCACCTCTTCATATTCATCCTTCGATTCCAGATTCCTTCGCAAACCAGCCAACGAATTTTGGATCTCATTCGTCGTCTCATTCTTGAAATCCTCCATCATCTACTCTACCCTCCTAGGATTCATCCTGCTCGGCGACATCTCCTCCCTTTTCTCCGGTGCAACTGCCTCAACTCGGCGACCTGATTACAAGGTTTCAATTGCCTCTCTGTCGGTGATCTATTGAACACAGTTGCAGCTTGCCTCAATTTGGAGATCTGTTCACCCAAAGGAATACTTCAAGGTTCGAGACCAGCTCTGATACCATCTGACGTAGCCATGACCCGAAGGATCCTTAAAGAGAACAATCCAGATCATGCAGCAACAGTAACACAACAAAAGCAACACGACATGAAGTAGAAAATGCACAATTCGACATCCGCAGTATCATAGATTAATTAAAATGAAGTTGGTAACATGCGAGCAACATGCAGACTTAGAGGCCTTATTACAACTTACATTCCAGAAAATGATCCATCTAGACCTCCAGGGGAGTTCAAATTACAAATCATAAATCTAAATCATCATCTATCTTCCCTATTTTTTCAAAGGATCGAATACAACAATATATATAGCATCCGGAACAAATCCGGGTCGGCCACAAAGGATTACATTCTCTAATGATAGGAAAATGAAACACATAAAATAAGTTGGACCCAAAACGTGAAGATCTCCTCCGCCAAAGACAACAAAAAAGTGTGGACCACCAAGGAAGGTCGGCCAAGGGCCGAGGAACATTGTGCATGGTGCCAATTAGATCTGCAATTTGAGAAATTGCCTCGCAAGAGGAGAAATCTCCAACTAGTAGTTAAGCTCAAAAACTGCTCCGGGAACCAAGAAACAACCAATTCGGAAGCAATAACTTGTCGGAAAAGAATCCAAATGAACTAAAAATCTTGGACAAGGATCAAGAACCAATCTGGAAGCCAACAATCTGATCCGCAAAGAAAAAGGAACAACTACCAGAAGATTCTGGAAGAAACACAGAAACTGCAACACATAACAAGAACAAAACTGAAAGCAAATATTTTTGGTTGATGCGAGATTGCTCATCGACCGGGGATGCTCTTGCATCAAGGTCCTTGGTTTTTAGGGAAGAATAGCTTTTGTCTCAAAAGTTGGTCTCTGAGTTTTAATCCATTAAAGGATAGTAACTTCAAGTTTCTTGTTTGGGTTAGATTGTTGGGGTTGCCTTTAGAGTCTTGGTTCATGAAGATTTTTTAATTCATTATTGCCAATATTTTTGGGCAATATTGTGCTATTGATATGATCACATGTTAGAGTAATTAGGTTTTCCCTTACTCTATTTCACCGAGCTAAACTTAGGAGTGTTTTTCTATTATTAGGTTATGCTATTTTTAACAATTTTGTTCCTGTACAAGTACACATTGTAACTATATTGTCCATTCAATTATTAGATAATAAACATGATTCTTATTTTTGGATCAAGCTTTTGGCCTCCATAGCCTATCTTTCTCTGTGTGACAAGTGTTTGATTGTAGGTGATCTTTGAGAGTTGTGGGGTGGAAGAATCATCTCCAACATCACAAATTTTAAAAAGTGTTTGATGTTTTTTAGATTTTGTATTTATGGAGAAAAAAAAGGTGCTTGCTACTTATATTACTTAATCTTCCAAATATGGAGTTTGGGTGCAGTAGATTGAATTTGAAGACACATTATTTTTCATTGTTGTTTTAAAGTGGTCCATACTACTGAGAGTTGTTTGAACAAAAAGAAAAACCATTTTAGTTGGAGGAAAAAGGATAATACTCTTTCTACTATTGAGGAGTCTATTACTTCCTTTGTGGAGGCAGTGGAAGAAGACAATGTTGGATTCTTCTTTTAAAGCTTCATGATTGGAAGATGATTCTTCCTATAGTCTTATGAATGTTTCTTGTTCTAAGGAAAGAATTTTATAGGCCAAGAATCTTTTTGTTATGGTTAAACAAAAATCATTTGAATAATTTTATAAACCACCCTAATTTTGGGTTGGTAGTTTGAAAGGTTTTGCAGTAACTTGTCTTATGTTGTTTCTTTGTTGTTCTTTGGTTTTCCTTTGTTGTCTTGTTCTTATTGCTAAATAATTTTGCTTGTAGACAGGTTTTGGCCCTTTAAAAATCCATGCTTAATAAAAAATATTTACTTCCATAGTGCAAATTCCTATTGTTGTACCTTTGTACCTTTGTTCATATCCACTTTGCTACTAGGGTAGAAATAACTTGTCAAACATCAAGTCCTCTTAAAGAATAATATGCTATCTAATTAGAACATTAAGAAAATCAATTGTGTCAATCACCATTTGTATTAAAATTTAAAGTAATCCATGTATTGGTCAAAACAATGACAAAAACAAACACTTCAACAAAATCTCCTAGGACATGAAGGAAGTCTTCCTAACATTAATTGGCTCAATGGAAACTTGACAATACCTTGATTTCATAAATATTTTTCGAAAAAAAATTAATTATGATCTTATTTAACAAAGAACCCATGTCAAATTCTTCTTTCTAACCTGTTTTATTGAAATTCCAGAAATTACTCTAACCAATTCAAACCTACCATACACAAGACTAAAATAAAAATAATTATTATATTAAACCCAAATACAATCTATTTTTTCTTTCCATTCCACCAAAAAGGACTTAGAAACCTTAACTTCCATTCCAAAAAAAATCCAAATGTCTTTCGCCATATTTAGATATCATCTTTTGAATGAGGATGTTTTTTTTTCATTTTTAAATGTCTTATGCAAGTTGATGTATTTGGTGTATACAGATGATCTCATTTTATAACAGTTCATGTTTATAAGTATTCTCTTTGGAAAATTAGATTTTAAGAACTCCTTCTTGAAGGATACACATGCCAATAAATGCCGGATAGTATCATAAAATTTAAACATTCTTATCTCATTTTATAACAGTTCATGTTTATAAGTATTCTCTTTGGAAAATTAGATTTTAAGAATTCCTTCTTGAAGGATACACATGCCAATAAATGCCGGATAGTATCATAAAATTTAAACATTCTTGATTTCCCAGGTAAAACAAAGATTTCCATGCAAGGAAGTAATCCACTTTATTTATTGAAATCAATTTTGTGTTTTTGGCCTAGTTAAATTCAGCCTGTAACACCAATAAATATGTGAATTCTTACAAGAAGAGAAAAACATCAACTCTTGCCTTTCTAAGCAGTGTTAGAAAGGTTTTTTTATTCACTTATTTTTCTTGTTGGCAGCCATGGTGGTATGTTATATAATCATTCAAGCTCTGTTCATAGTGATAGAATGACAAATGTACAGTACTCATCTAATCCTTAAATGGAGAAGTCCATTCCATGGTGAAAATAGGCACATAAGGTGCGATGAGTCATTACAAACCTAATCATCCCACTATTTCTCACCTAAATACTAAGCATTCAACTTACTTTACTAATAAAACTATACTGAATTTAAACAACCTAGTAAAATCTGCTCATCTTTACACTGTATCTCTTGGTCAATGAGAAATCACCATCTCAGTTTAGCAGGAAAGTACTGCAAAACAAAAGCATAAATGTCAGTTTGATCAAAAAGCAAATTTATATTTTTCTGAATCAAATGAGAACTCATTATGGTAGTAAGCAGTACCTTTTCAATGAGGGATTGATAGTAAGGTTTCACAGCTTCTACATCCACTCTCACTTTGCTCTTGCTGTATAGATCATAGTTGCTGTTTACACACAAACAAATTCATTCATGAAAATAGGTTTATATAGTCAAATTCAGTAAAACATTTATATTTTAATATTGTAAGTCTTACTTGAATATTTTGAGCCATTCCAACATTTGGTAATCCTCTTCTTTCATCAAATGTCTGTATTCACCAGCCCGATGCAGAGCTGAATGGAGTAAACCATACAATTGATTTAATTTGTGGTAGATTAGGGTTTACAGTTTGAGTCCACCAATAGCTCAAGAATGGTCTTTGCCTATTGCTTACCATAAAAAGAATGAAATCTGATAATGAAGAGTGCAGCAGGGGGTAATGTGGTGTTGTTCATTTTGGCAACCTGTTTACTCAAATTATATCAATTTTAGCTGTAATCAGATAATGAAAAAACCTTAATAAAGCCAGAGAATACAATTGAATGATGGGACACCATACCATGTGCATGTATTCGTCATGGCCCCATGAAATAATCACGTTTTCCAGTCCACAATTCTCAGAATACACTCCATACTTTGTGTTGTACTTGGGATTGTAGTAATCTGGATTGCCTTTGAAATACTGATCACAATGAAAGATACTTCAGCTTCTAAAAGGGAAATAAAAAGATTAACAATAATGTATAGTTTTTAGATTTGATTGTATGAGTTTTCTATCTTTTGTTTTCTGTATTCTGATAATGAATCATAAAGTTTGATTCAAGCGACAAGGAAAAACTCCCACAAACAAATCTAAATCATAAAGTTTGATTCAAGCGACAAGGAAAAACTCCCACAAACAAATCTAAAAACAATGAATCTTAATATCACAAACTGTAAAAATTGTATAGTTACCTCACAATGAACTATAGATTTATCAAATGCACATCCAAGTGGAAAGGTGTCACCTAAAATTTTAGATTAGGATTATTAGTGCTGTGAGTAATGGATGCAGTCCAATCCTTCAACCAGTTACAACCATACTATAGCTTTAAGCTACCCTATGATGTATTTTCTATGTAAGATGGAATTGCAAGTGGGAATTTTGATTGAACTCACCTACTACAGCCCATTGAGGTTCAGCTCCAAAACTAGGATGAAGTAACACCTTGCCCAAATCTGCAGACACCATCTTTTTCTTTTATCACATACATTACTACAAACATGACTAGCATAATGGAAAGATAACAACTATCATCATCTAGGAGGAAATGATTGCTGGGCTGCTGCACTATCACAAATTTTTTCCATATATTGTGTAATGATCTGTTTAATCTTTATTATTTTAATAAATATAAATTTTTTACAATCTATTGATGCTGTTTTTTCTTGTTTTTAGATTCGATTGTGTTATTATTTTTTGTATCAATATTTTGGATCACATTCGGTGATCTATCATCAAAATGAAGAATGCTAGAATCACAGAATGCGATCCGAAATGTTGATATAAAAAACAACACAGTCTAATCCAGAAGCAAGAAAGAACTGTATTATTTTTTAAATGTGTTGGGAAAACCATAAATTGATACATATTTTTGACCCACAGAAAGCATGCCATTTATGGTGGGTGGAAAATTATTTGCAATCTAGGGAGCCTGGCCAAATTGATACCATGAATGAGTCCAGTCAAATGAAGCCAATCTTCATTGGGATAATCTCTACGGATGGCTTCAGCTGTTTGGAGAAGATGTTCAATTTGAGGCTCATCAAGATCAGGATCAGATTCATCTACAAACTCATTCAAGAGTTCACAGCATTCCCAGATGCTCATCACAGCTCTGTCAAGCTTACCATATTCCTCACGCTTCCTTAAAACCTGCAACCACCACCAAATTTACTCTATCATAGCTAACCAGACACGTTACAAGACATGCAACTGATCTGCGCTTCCCGCAAAATCCAACCTGCCCAACATTGGAAAAATGATCTGAGAACTGTGCCATTTCGAAGGAGGAAACTCACTACGCATCAATTTCTTTACAACACTGATCAAAACTTCAAAAAAAAAATGAAAAAAAAAATCTTGAGATAGAATGGCCTGACAGCCTTAAGCATTTTTGCAGGACTGGGTAAACCAGAGCAATGCATTTCTTCCTGTTTTCGGTGAGAAATTTCTCAATAAGCAAGACATCTCAAAACCTTTTTCAGTTGGGCTATACTTTACTCTTTCAAAACACTCGTTTCAGAAAAAATCTAACAGTTATGACAACTTACGAAATCATAAGTCTGGTTAATGTGTTGAATTCTGTAAAACTCTTCAACAATTGCTTTCCTTTCGCTTTCCTTTTCATAATCTCTGTAAGGATAAAAGTTTTAGAATGCAATATGAAAAGTATTACTAATCAATCGAAAATGAAGAATCCATCGAAATAGAAAAAAAAAAATTAATTTTGTTTTCTGCCTGTTCTTTTGTTCTGATGATGGATCATGGTTTGATCCGAAATATTGACACAATAAAAATTTACACAATTCAATTAAAAAAAATAATAATAAATCACTATAAACTGTGAAAACTTCATGAATTCTTAAAAAATATATCACCTGAAAGCATGGCCGAATGCATTGCTTTCTGGGGTCACAAATCCACCATCCAAAACCAACTCATTTGGAATGCCTTCTATAGCCTTGTTATGAGGGATGGTAACTTCATCTCCAAGAGGGGGCTCTGCAATATTATGTGGGTATAAATTAGAGAAAGGCAGAACAGAAAAACTCCTGGATTTTTCAAGAACCCAGAAAAAAAACACAGAATGCTGTGAATGCACAAAGAGTTGGTCTGACCTGCTACAGTAATCGTCATGTTTTTTAATACGTACACTCCTTACTGCTTATCACGTCCTGCAAGACAACAACTTTATCCATGTAACCTTGTTTTTTCAACACAATAATACTAAAATTCCTGTAAGCAATATTTCAGTATGTAAGTTTGTTATTTTTTTATATATTTTTTATATGTAGACCAAGGCAGGTTAAAAAAATAATTTTTTTATTCAGGGGAATTATATAGGTTGGTCCTACATTAATGGAGGTTAAAGGTTAAGGGAGACTTCTTCAGGTTTTTATGTGAAACTTCAACTTAAAATGTTATTTTGAGTCTTAAACCATACACATTAGGCAATATATTAAGTCTAGAGGATGTTAGTCAATTCTGAGTGTTCAACACTCATAAGCCTAGAAATGTATTCTTAGTGTGACAGCATACATTAAGCAACAAATTAAGCCTAGAAAATGTTAGTCAACTCTGAGTATTTAACGCTTTTAAGTCTAGAAATATGAGCTTAGTGTGTGAAATTTAAGCCATTCCTTCTAGTATATTTCATCTACAATTTCAACTTAAGATTTTATTTTGGGGATTCAAACATAGATCTCCATCTAAAGATCTTACCATCTAAGCACAACCCTTATCTCTAATATTATTTATTATTATCTATGAATTTCTAAATTTATTAATAATGCTTTTATTTGAATGTATGATGTATGAATTGAAATAGTACATTTAAATTGACTAAGCTTTTTAAAATAAATTAAAAAGAATCAATCTATCATTTTTAACTATTTTATTATATAGTTAAATTTTTCATTAATTAAAAAAAGTTGACATATATATATCAAACTCATATAAATCTTGATTGCAATTGGTCTCTGGATTCAACTGTTTAAGAACTTCTACATCAAGGGTCACACTCCCTGAACCATCATAGACCAATTGCAATCAAATATCATAGACTATGGAAATCTGAAACGTTGATGCAAAAAACTCATACACCATCTAACCCGGAACGTGCTCTCTATTCATCTGATGATGGATCACGGAGTGTGATCCTAAACGTTGATGCAAAAAACTCATACACAATCGATTGTGTGTCAATTTTTACATCAATGTTTCGGATCACACTCCATGATCCATCATCAGAATAAACAGAATTTAGAATGCATGCATAGATATATATTTTTATCTACATTGTCAAAGTATCACTGAACTAAACAATCCATCATCAATGGCAGCCACAAAGCAGAGAAATCAGAAAAGAAAGAAAAAGAAAAGTAAAGATGGGCACTTACTTGAGAAGGAAGTGGGAGAGTTTTCTCTGCCAGAACACAACAAACACCAGCCTTGTGTTAAACACCAAACACACACAATTCAACCTGGCTAAATGGTCGGCAAAATTTGAGATTTTATAGCAACATTCCACTCCGAAAAAGACAAGATGCCACGTGGATCTGACGATAGCAGTGGGGATCTGTCAACATCAAACCAGCCGGCAATTTGCAACTTGCATTCACGTGAATTGGAAGCGCAACCTATTAAACGTGTTATTATGTTTTACAACTGGCACGATAACGAAAGGCCAATAAAATTTCATTTATTTACAACAAATTACGTACCTGCAATAATTTGGACGGCTTATAGAAATGATCAGATCTGGATTTGAGGGCATTCGCCGACACATGATAAGGCGGCCACGCAAGCACGTTATTTTTTTATCGAACTTTTCTACGCAGATTTCTCTGTTTTTCAATGAAGTTGGTATGAGAAGATATTTTTTGATTCTGTGATTGTAATGCAAGCAAAAGCTTTTCGATTTGCAGTGTCATGATTTGACCCATGAGCTCAGTGATGAGCTCTTACTAAATGGACTATACCAATTTATTTAACTGACAGAAAAAGTTCACGTTTCTGAAGATTCCGTCAGCCTTTTCGTCGTACGTACTCTTTTTGACGTGGACTCAAAGATATTCCGGCGAAGATTCCTCGTGATGGCCGTTAGCATTCTAATAAGGAGTGGTGAAAATCGAATGGCACAATGGCACTTTATCTTTAAGTGTGTTGTATATGAAGATATCCGTTGTTCATTATGAGGACAATTTGAGAGCATACCAGTCCACCACCTAATACATGCGTACGAGTCTATAGGTTGAAAGCTCTTTAGTTAAGAGTCAAATGTCACCTAATATAGGCGCACTAGCTTATAGGCTGAAACCTTTTCAACTAAGAGCCAAGGATTAAGGAGTATCCATTCCGTCAAATTCGTTTGGGGCATGATCCCGACCTCATCCCTTATGATAGTTTTTGTCACCTAGTACAGAGGTAGAGCTTATAGGCTAAACCTCTTTAGCTGAGAGCCAAGTGCCCCCTGATATAGGTGCACTAGCATATAGGCTGAAACCTCTTCAACTAAGAACCAAGGATTAACGAGCATCCGTTTAGTTAAATTCGCTTAGGGCACGATCTCAACCTCATCCCTTATGATGTCAAGGCCTTGCACTTTGCAATATTTGATCCTTTGTGTAGAGAACGCCAGTCAACTCTGAGTGTTTAACACTTTTAAGCCTAGAAGTCTATTCTTAGTGTGACTACACACCTTAACCAATATATTGAGCCTAGAAAATGTCAGTCAACTTTGAGTGTTTAACACTTCTAAGCCTACAAGTATAAGTTTAGTGTGTGTGATTTAAGCCATTCCCTTGTGTGCTCATTTAAAACCATTCAACTTCACCAGCAGACCAAGGGTCCATTGACTAAATGGGCACATTGACTAAAAGGTCAACTTAGATGTGAAACAAGAAGATGGATGATACCTAAAGAAGAATGGGAAGATGGAATATGTAGATATTGGACTCAAGAGGTGGTGGAGACAAAATGACATTACATCATGAAGTGTCCAACCTACAATGACATTCAAATCAACTATGTTGTGACACTAAATGCAAACACCTTGAGTAACCTATTTGACGAAAAAAAGATAAGGAGAGTTGCAGATTTCTTAATCAAGATACACAACAAAAGATCCAAGATGTAGAAGGAAAAGGAGGTTTAACAGTCACAATATTTCGTTTGGGCTTTTGCATGCTTCTTTTGCTAGCTATTCGTGGGTCCCATAGGCTATTTGGCCTCTGGACGTTATTAAAAACATTCATTCATCATTCATTTTGGGAGGCAAGACAAGACTTCACAATACAACGAACTTCTTAAAAAAAACTTAAAATACTGTATGCAAGCTTCTGAATTTGATTATGTGCAAGATTTTTAATTATCAACATTTGGGATTGAGAGTTCAAGAAGATGTAAAATCACATACATCCGAAAATGTAAATGATTAAATATCATGCACACAATCAAATAAAAAAGCTTACATATAATATTGACATAGAAATCCGATAGCATTAAGAACTTAATAAAAATTATTAAGAAAGATACTCTTGTTACATTCCTTGAAGATTCCATTTAAAGTTTTTGGCCGTATTATTAATAATTGCTTAAATTTCCTGTGAGTTGTTTTGTACGGTACGGTGTACATAGGCTCCGACATATCTAGAAAGTAGTCCAAATGAGTTGGAATGAATCTGTACCGTACACGATAACGACAAATCTTTCGTAGTTACAGAAGATGCCTTTCGGTGATATTTTGTATACCTAATAAATTTGAAGTGATAAATAGTACGAACTCGTCATTCACGGTCCCTGCACCGTATAGATATTTTTAAGTGCTGTCCAAAAGTTTATGGATGGATAGAATTAGATTTTGAAGTCTATATGAACACTTTTGAGTTGGACATATACTATAAGTATATTCAAAGAATGAAAACTAATTAATCATAAATGTCAAATATTATAAATATTATAAATTGAAAAGTAGTGGAGGGTTCTTATCATCATCATATCTCTTTTTTAATCTTGGGTTACATAGCCTAGATCTTTTTATCATGTTATTAGAACATTTTTTACATTTTCTTGTCATTAAATAGTAAGAATCATATGGAGTCTGATTGGATCTCCAATTTGAACAATTGGTTGTTAAGGTGAAATGACTAGTTTTTTTTATTTATCACCACCTATGTTAATAAAAAGACATCGAGGATGGACTACCCGCATGAGGAGGACGCAAACCACTCTAACCTATGTGAGGACTAAATGAACTTGCATGTTGGCTACCCAACGAAAGGGAGGACCACCCTCTATCCCCTTGGATGTATAGAATTAGATTTTAAAGTCTATATAAAACACTATTGAGCTGGACTTGTGGCTTTGAAGTTGCACACAAACAATGAATAATTAATCATAAATGTAAACTTGCAAACATTATAAATTTTAAAAGTTGTGGAGGGTTGTTATCATCATCATATCTTTTCTTTTTTCGAAAAAAAAATCTTTGATTACATGGATCTTTTACATCAAGTTACATGGATCTTTCTATCATCAATATTATATTCTTTAACTAGAACAACATCTTCATTCTCGTGTGGTTAATTAGTAGGAATCATCGTAATTTGATTGGATCTATTATCTCAAGATTCGCTTGTTAAGGTCAAATAACTAGTTTCAACTGAAGAAATTTATTTTATTCCCACCGTTGTTAGTGAGAAGACATTGAGGAGGGACTACCTACATGAGGAGGAGACAAACCACTCTAACCTATGTGAGGATTAAATCAACTTGCATGTTGGCTACTCAATGAAGAGTAGGACCACCCTCTATGTCTTTAAGAATGATGCTTGGAGGAGCCAAAGTGGTCACACCTTTGGTATTGTTAGAGTGAATAGTTGCAAGTTGTCAGAACACATGTCATTATACGTGGGGCATTACCCTAGTCATCCAATAAAGTCTGCAAATGTGCCACCTTCAAGGCCACTTTATTGGCTTAGACTTTAATCTACATTAATACATTGAAATGATTAAAGACCTAGTTTTTGAACTTTAAAAAGTTAGTATCAAAAATTTTTTAACTAAAAAGAATTCAATTCCTATCTTTCCAAATGAGAATTAAATCTTTAATCAAAAAATATTCTTATGTTGAACAAATTTAATAGGGAATTAAACCCCATTCCCTAACACAATATCATGCTATGTAGAAAAGGCTTTGGTCTAAAGGGTTTAAAAATTAATGTGATTAAGATCAGAGTCTTGTGCGCACATGTTATACCAAAATAGATGTTTTATCATCTCAACATGACTACAAAAGGACATCTAGGGCTCAAAAGACCTAGATGAACAAAGTGTTTGTCAAGAAAATACCATAATAGAGTTAAAATTATACAAAGTGTGGTAGCTTGGGTCCCATAGTTGCTTTCAATATTGTTTAAAACCTATGTTTCTCTAAATGAAGGAGTAGAAAGATTGCATTGACCATTAAGTTTTTAAATCATAGGCAAATATCAAGATAGGCAATTGTAGTCTTTTCTACCATATTGTAACTGAAGAAAGAGGTATCAAAATACCATATCTCTAGTCTTTTCACCATAGTTTAGTCTATCAAATGGAGACTATTGATGATGCAAAAAGGGCAAAACATCTATGATAGCCTCAAAAAAATTCTTTTCTATATTATTTAGGTTAAAATTGGCATTTATCTACAACCAAAAAATCCAAGTGAATGTGAAATTGGAATATAAATCATAGATGGATTTGATGCATCATCTAAATACCTTGAGAGAAAGTATAAATCTAAGGAATTTTAAGGAATGGTTTATCTTGGAAAGTGATGGTAGGCGATCATCACATCTAGATTGTTGGTTAATGGAAAGACTAGAGATCCATGCCCAATATCATTCCATAGAAGTAAAGGCTTAATGGCTTCGTGAGCCTTCCAAGTGCTCTTAGAACTAGAAGTCCCAATAATCTTGAAGAGTTTTGTTCTTTTAATTTTGAATTTCTCTGGACTCTAATTGATCCAAAAGTAGATTAGAAAGTGATTAGAAAGCACAATATTTGGTAGCAACTCAACTAAAAGGGAGAAATACCTGGTAAAAGAGAAGTACAATTTCATCAAAATAATGATATGATCAAGTTGTTAAACCATTATGTGAGGCCCACCACACAAGTTTGATCATGCCAACCAAGAGAATGAAGAGTTTTGTATTGTCCTAAGTTTTATTCTCTTGGATGGATAGAATTATATTGTAAAGTTTATACAAACAAATAGTGGGTCAGATGGACTTGTATCTTAAAGTTACACACAAAAAATGACTAATTAATCATAAATGTTAAATTACAAATATTATAGTTTTAAAATTAGTTGAGGGTTCTTATCATCACCATGATCTTATATTTGGTTACATGGATTTTTTTCATCATCAATTTTCTCCAATCTAACAAGAACAACATTTCCATTCCCTTGTGTCCCACTACACAAGTTGGATGTTTTAATGTTATCTTGAAGTATATTCTCTTGGATGGATATAATTAGATGTTAAAGTATTTTATAACAAATAGTGGGTGACATGAGCTTATATCTTGAAGTTACCCAAGAACATCTAATTAATCATAAATGTTAAGTTGCAAATATTATATATTCAAAACTAGTGGAGGGTTCTTATCATTACTATGATCTTTTCTTTGGTTACATAAACATTTTTCATTATTGATATTCTCTTAGTTAATAAGAAAAACATGTTCATTCCCTTGTGGCCAAATAGTATGAACCATCGTAACTTGATCTCCAATTTGAACATTTGATTACTAAGGTGAAATGACTAGTTTCAATTAATGAAATTTATTTTGTCCCCACTTATGTTAGTGAGAAGACATTTAGGAGGAACTATCCACATGGGGAGGAGACCAACTAGTCTTAGAACCTATGTAAGGATGAAACAAATATTTATTTTGGCTACCCAATGGAGGGAGGGACCATCCTCCACATGTTTGGGAATGATTCTTGAAAGAGCCAAAGTAACCACACCTTTGGTCCTGCTATAGTGAATGGTTGCAAGTTGCAGGTCCTCACATGCCATTGTAAATGGTGCATTACCCTAGTCATTTAATAAAATCAGCAAATTTGCCACCTCCAAATCCACTTTATTAGATTTTACTTCATTCTACATTAAAACATTTGAAATCATTAAATACCTAGAGTGAACTTATCAAAGTTGGTATCAACAATATTTAGGCTAAAATTAATTGAATTCCTATATTTTGGATGAAAATTAAAATATCTAATTTAAATAAGGAGTTAAGCCTCATTCCCTAACACAACATCATGTCATGTTAAAAATCTTTAATTTAAAAGGGTTTAATATATATATACGACCAAGTTGTTGGCATGATTGGCAAGTGAGGATGAGTTGTTGTTTGCATTGATGTCATAAGTCCAGTGTATTATCAAAGGGGAAGTCAGGTTTAATGGAGATAGTCGACACATTCATGACAATGTTAGTATGTGAGATGGTGTGCACAAGCATAGTACATATGTATGTTATGTATAAATGGGAGTCCTAATGAGAAAGTCTTTTGGCTTGTGATGCTGTGAGTTACTGCAGGCTTCATAGTGTATGTGTTCATGAAGGAAGGTGAGTTTGATCTGAATGCGCTTCAATGCAAATACAAGTTTAAGTATTGGATCTAAGCATAGTTGTCAAGTGTAAAATAAGTTACTCATTTGAGTCAAGTTGAGTTCATGTTCTGTGAACAACAAACTTGTGGAGGCTATATGTCATTTGCAAAAAGTTAATGATTGTTAAGGTTATCATCTTCTAACAATGTCAATGCTTACTCATTTGTAAAGCACATGAGCATGAAGATTAGTTTGTGAATGTTGCCTACAATCTATGCTAAGAGTTTTATGCTCTACCTTCATAGTGACAAAAACCTGAATTTGCAATGTTATAGACTGAGAAGTTGAGGATTGTAAGTGGATGATCATCATAGTGCACAACATACTTTATAACATATTCTTTTGAAGTTGTTTTGTGTAGACGTGTTGAAGTTTTTATCTCCTATAGCTCTAGAAATAGGAAGAACAAAAGCGGTGACATAAATAGAAGAACAAGTGACAAAGATTTGTTATGGCACTAAAATAAGTTTAGTGTTTAAGTGAGAAGTTTGTAATAATGTTTGTTATCAAAATACGTTCGAGGACTGTGATAACATTGAAGGTTTAGAGATCATATTATGCTCGGTTTTTAAAAGACAATTTTAGATGTTTAATGACTAAGTCTTTCCTTGACGAATTTCTTTGTAAGTGTTCTCTTCTCAATTCGATAGCAAAACAAAAACTATGTGATGTTCAGATGGTTAGAACAAAATGTTTTTGAAAAATATCGAGTGTGAGAACATATCCACACAAATGCATTCATGATATTTTTTGATGGAGGCTTGTGCTCTGTGAGAGAATGTTGAATACAATACCATGATTGTGCTCTGACAATGCATATTGAGGAAGAGTTGAAAAAACAATGTATAAGAAGGTTGTATGTTGCCACAATAGGATTGCATTCTTGAAATTATGTCTTTTCTTAGCTAAGTGTTCTATTAGAGGGTTTTGAAGGTTTTGATAATCATAATACCATTTTTTTGAAAAGATACACACAAAAAGGATGACATGAATAACAAAACATCAAAAAAGTTCTATATTGTGCGTTTGCTTTCCATTGCATCCATGTGTTGTGTGAGTTTAATTTTTACAAAGATTAATGTGGCCTAAACATGATCATAGGAGACATGAGTGTAATAGAAAGGAAGGGCTATGTGTGAGAATAGGTTGAAAACTTTGACACCATTTTTGCAAAAGTAAAGCATAGAGATGAAGGTTTAAATAATAAAGTATAAAGGTGTTGGGTAGTAACTCTGTATCACTGTATTTATGTAGTGTGTCTTCTCTTTTCACTAAAAAGTGTGTGAATGAGGTGACTGAGACAATATTCTGAATCTATGTTCAAATAAGGATAACAATCAAGAATTGTGCAGAGGTTGATGCAAAGTTTTCATGATTCTTTGTTCAATGCCTATTTGTTCATGGTGTTTGTTGTTTTGAGTTCTTGTAAAGGGGTGTGTGCTCCTTGGAGTGGGTGCTCCTAAACTTGTAAGGGGTTGGTACTCATAGAATTGGTGCTTTAAATTTTTTGTCAGTGAGCTTGGAGTTGGTGCTCCTAAATTGTAACCAGTGAGGCTTAATGGAGTTTATCTTTAGAGTGGTTTTTTACCCTTCAATGGTTTTCCACTCATATATTTGTGTTATGTGATGTACACATATATTGTTCTACTTTCTTATGGTTTGGTTTGTAATTTGATGATGCCAATCTTTCTGCTATGAACAAAGATATGCATGTGGCTCATTGATTGTTAAGTTTTAATGTATTAAATTTTTTTATAGACCAATGATTCACCCCGCCCTCTTAGTGGTCTGGGGTGTTCCAATAATTGGTATTAGAGTAGTAGGTTCCTAGCATAAGTCTAATCAACTTAGGTTGATCTTGGAAGAGGAATACTATTTGCAAGAAGTATAGAAATAAAGTTTCTAAAAAGGTGAAAGGTCTGTTTGAAAAGTAAGAGTTCTCTAATTCAAAAGTTGTTGAGTTTTCTAATGATCTTGATGCCAAAGAATGTCCTATAGAAACAATTGATGAATCTCCGCTCATGGAAGTTGTTAGTGAACATCAAATTGATCAAGGAATCGATGAAAAGGAAGGGATCATCAATCTTGAAGCAGGAATCACCGCCTTAGGGGAAATCAAACACCTCAGACAGGAGAATAAAAAACTCAAGGTATGTCTTCAAGAAAGTATTAAGGCTAATAAAGTGGTAGCACAAAATCTTAATGAATTTGAAAATGTAATTAAATTTTTGAATGTTAAAGTTGTAGAAATAAAAAGGGTTGAAGGAGAAAATAAAATAAAAATTAAAAGACAAGAAAGATATGTGTAAAAAGCTAGAGAATGAGGTTGCTACTTTAAAAAAAAGTTTAGAGGAAAATTTATTGTTAAAAGAACAAACCTTGAAAGACAAAGTAATTATCAACCTGGAGTTTGAAATTGAAGAGAATATAAGGACAAAAAAGGTGCAAAATCTGATTTGGAGGTCAAAACTATTGAATGTCAAAAACTTGTAGGAGAAATGGTTATTCTAAGAAAAGATCTTGGCAATGCCAAGATTTAGTTAGAGAAGAATCAGAAGTTTGAGAGTAGCAAGAACATGTTGGATGAAATATTGAATAAGAAAAAACATTCCAAGGATCCTACTGGTTTAGGATATGAGATAGGGAAAAGCTCCACGGTTGGAGATGTAACAAAAAATGAAATAGTTTTTGTGTCAACAAAGAGAGATGGAAAAGGACAGAGTCTCAAGGTTAGATAGACTCCTAGAAAGAAGATAGATCTAAGTTATCATGTTGTTGCCCCTAAGACTAAAGACATGAAGAGTTTGGAAGAGAAGCCTGCTAATAGTGATCATTTTAAAGACATCAACAGAGGAAGAAGGAGTAGAGTCAATATGTCAACAAGATCTCCATCTACCTAGCAAGATCAATCAGTAAGGTACAATTATTCATTTTCTGGTTATTGTTATTTGTGTAATGGGTATGGTCACAAGATTGCAACTTGTAGATTTGTTGATAGGAGATGGTTTAAGTTTGCAAGAAGAAACTCTTTTATTTAAAAAATAAATATGAATGTAATATGTTATAGATGTCATAATCATGGTCATGTTGCAAAGTATTGTAGAAGTAGGTTTGTGAAGCAGGATAGAAGAAATAGCTCTTCTCATAAGAATGACACAAAGTCACAAGCATATTGTGACAAGAAGAAACTAGAGAAGAAGGCTTGGAGAAGGAAGAAAAATGAAAAGAGTGAAGAGAATTTGTTTGCTCATGTAATTATTTATGGAGGAGATGCAAATTCAAAAGTTTCCATTTGCAACAAGAAAGAGTCTATGAAAGTTTGGAAAAGAAAACAAGAACTTGAAAAGATGGAAGCTAGGCTTGTGCATGATACACAAGAGGCACTAGGTGGATAAAGAGACCCATGAGGTCTGGGGTCAGATCAATACATTATTATTTATGGCACTAAGTGGAAAGACGAGTTGTTTCTTGAGAAGTATTTTTGCATTGGAACATACATTTGAAGTTGCATTGAATAGTAACACATTGCTTGGTTTTGAGAGTATAAATGTAGTGCACAATGTCTTTGATAGTACATGGATGAGTAATCAATATTATTATATTCTTCTGGATTGGATTTACTTGATTCAAGGTATCATAATAGTGTCAAGGTGCAATCACGAACAATGATGTTCAAAGGACATCGCATATCAAGATCAAAGGATAAGTCTTACTTGATGCAAATAGAATGACAAAGAGAAAGCCATTTTAATAGAAAGAGGATAAATATCAATTACACAAAAACCAGAAATATTTCACTATCATGAAGAAGGATGTAGTGATAAACATTTAAAGTGTAGATTTATAGATTTGCAAAGGTGTGTTGGATAGATTAAGAGTTGTAAGAGAGGAAATGCAATACTACAAGTGAATCAAATATGACTTCATCATGATCAATTCAAGGGTTTGTCAGCAATGACAGGGGAGTAGCGATGATTCACAAATCATAAGTACTAGCAAGAGACAATGCAAGATAGTATAAAAGATCAAGATAATGATAAAGCATTTGAGAGATAGCAACAATGCATTGATGAGACATAAAACTTGAAGAGATAGAGATGGTTACAAAGGCAACAAATTATAAGATGTTTTTTCATGAGAAAAGGCGATCATGATAGGAAAAACATCTCGTGCAACATTATTGGTAAAGAACAGTGAATAAGTAGTGCCAAGGATGACTTGATTCAAGTCTACTCTAGATCAAGTGCTTGTCATGAATTCCAAGAAACAAAGACACTGTCAAAGGTAATGCAGTGACAAGAGCTTCATAGGTTATCATTGATACAAGGGTTCACTAGATAAATAAGGACAATTATATTGTTGATAAATATAGAGACAGTCATGTTGCACTATGAGAGCACAGTGCTATAACAATGGAAAGTAATGAAAAGATCAAAAGAGTCTTTGTCATGTAGAAATAAACTCATAAAAAAATGATTTGGTTGTTAAAAATGTGACAAAAGACCTTGTAGGGTAGAGTGCAAAGATGAGGTAAGTATTGTAAATAAGCCATGGAATGTTCAGGCTGAAGATCAATAGCAGTAGTCTAGAAGCAATAAGAGAACTTTGATTATATATAGAACTTTGATTATATATAGATCAACATTGTCATGATGACTGTTATGAATGATATTCTTAAAATCAAAATAGTGTTGTATGTTGTCATAAATGTCAAAGGATTGGTTAATCAAGATATGGTTGTTAGATATTTAGAAGTGAATGTGCAATGATAATAACATGGTAATGACAGTAATGACATTTATGTCATTGGGATAGCAAACAAATACACCTTTTACTATCATTTGTTGGCATTTGTTTGTCAAAGATAATGGATATGTAGTAGGTCTCTGGTTGGCAAGAATATCTTTAAAGTTTCAAGGACAAGGTTGGATATTGTATTTATTCTCTCAATAAGTTGATACAACAAATGGAGTTTAGGCTTAGGGGGAGCATGCATATTCTTGTTGGGTACAGTAATTAGAATGTTGATCATGTTGATATTGTTCTTGTTTGATGCTGATCAGAGTGATGTTGGTTCATAATTGCAAATGATGGTTGTGTCACATTACAGTGCTTGTTTGCAGTAGTTGATGTTGATGTGGTATTGAAGTTGCATGTGTTTGTGTTCATAAACCAACATATTATTGGCATTGTTTATATCACAGTTGCAGGAGGAAGTAATACTACAAGAAGATAGGTAGAATTTTTCATGTGCTACTATTGAAGGAAGTTTCTTAAGTTTTGCACATATTTCACACCTTGCATGTGTTATGGAGTAGGACAACATGTTTGCTTTGGATTCAATACTTTAAGAAAGATTGCAAAGACAAGAAGAATGTGCATATGAAAGAAGTAAAGGTGCAGTGATAGGAAAACATGAAAGTTATTAAAGAAATGTAGTGTCTTATTAAGTAGCAACTACAACTTAAGTGTAATGCAAAGAATGCACAAAAATGTAGTATATAGACAGGGGGAGTGACTTGAAACAATCACATTTGCCAGTGTAACAATCATAAATAGAGTTCTTCCAATGGTATGGTTAGGTGATGCATTGACAAGTTTGATGCTATTGTTTCAGCTTGCAAAGTTTTATGTCCTTCACCCTTTGGACATTGATGTCATAGGGGGAGTATGATGTGGAAGATTGGAGAGGTGAAGTTATGTGTTGCCATGAATGCTAAAGGAGGAGATTATTGGTATGATTAGCAAGTGAGGATGAGTTGTTGTTGGCATTGATGTCAACTAAGTCTAGTGCATTGTTAAAGGGGGAGTTAGGTTTAATGGATATAGTTAGCACATTCATGAAAATGTTAGTATGTGAGATGGTGTCAGCACATTCATAAATGGTGTCAGCACATTAATGACAATATTAGTATGTGAGATGGTCTGCACAAGTACAATACATATATGTTATGTATACATGGGAGTCCTAATGACAAAGTCTTTTGGCTTGTGATGCACTGAGTTATTGCAAGTTTTGTAGTGTATGTGTTCATGAAGGAATGTGAGTTTGATTTGAATTCACTTCAATGTAAATACAATTGTAAGTATTAGATTTGAGTATAGTTGTCAAGTAAAAATGAAGTTACTCATCTAAGTCAAGTTGAGTTCATGTTTTGTGAACAACAAAGTTGTGGAGGCTATATGTCATTTGCAAAAGGTTGATGATTGTCAAGGTTATCATCTTCTGACAATGCCAATTCTTACCCATTTGTAAAGCACACGAGCATGAAGATTAGTTTGTGAATGTTATCTAGAATCTATGCTAAGAGTTTTATGCTTTGCCTTCTCAATGATAGAAACTTGAATATGCAATGTTATAGACTGAGAAGTTGAGGATTGTAAGTGGATGATCATCATAGCGCACAATATACTTTATAACATATTTCTTTGAAGTTGTTTTGTGCAGACATGTTGAATTTTTTATCTCTTGTATCTCAGGCGATAGGAAGAACAAAAACAATGATAGAAACAATAGAACAAGTGACAAACATTTGTTATGGCACTAAAAGAAGTTTAATGTTTAAGTGAGAAGTTTGTAATAATGTTTGTTATAAAAATATGTTTGAGGACTGTGATAATGTTGAAGGTTTAGAGATCATATTATGCTCAGTTTTTAAAAGACATTTTGAGATCTCTAACGACTAAGTGCTTTCCTTGTTAGCAGTTTTTGTAACTGTTATCTTCTCAATCTGATAGTAAAACAAAAAATATGTGATGTTCAGATGATTATAATAATTTTTTTTGAAAACTATAGAGTGTGAGAACATATCCATACAAATGCATTCATGAGAGTTTTTGATAGAGGCTTGTGCTCTGTGAGAGAATGTTGAATACAACAATACCATGATTGTGCTCTGACAAAGCATATTGAGGAAGAGGTTAAAAAATAATGTATAATAAGGTTGTATGTTGCCACAATAGGATTGCATTCTTGAAAATATATTATTGCACAATTAAGTGTTCCGTCAGAGGGTTTTGAAGGTTTTGATAATCATAATACCATATTTTTGAAAAGATACACACATAAAGGACGATGTGAATAACAGAACATCAAAAAGTTCTATGGTGCCTTTGTTTTCCATTGCATCCATGAGTTGTGTGAGATTTATTTTTGCAAAGATTAGTGTGGCTTGAGCATGATCATAGGAGATAAAAGTGTAATAGAAAGTAAGGGCTCTGTGTGAGAATTGGTTGAAAATTTTGACACCATTTTTGCCAAATTAAAGCACAAAGAGGACAGTTTAAACAACATAATATAAAGGTGATGGTATGATGAAAGAACAAGGATCCAGTCAACTACTGAGAGGGGGGGTGAATTAGTAGATAGAAAAACTAATAAAACTTCACCAATCTCAAAAGCAATCTCTCAAAGTAAACTTAGAACTATCAATGTAGTATCTTTGTCAAGATAAAAACTGTCAAGCTAAACCAGTTGACTGTTACAACAGATAACAGTAATCAACTTGTAACTTACAAACATCCAAATAATTTTACTGATATAAGTAAAACTTCATATTGCTACCGGTTATTATGAATTATCAAAGTGGATTAAGTAGTTAAGCAAATCAACCATAATGAAACATAACCACAAAAAAATTCACCACTTGACACAATATTTTTGATGTAGAAACCCAAATGGGAAAACCACGATGAGATGAGACTCACAAGATAACTATCTGAACTCTTCTGAAGTTCACTTTGTTAGGAGCCAAGCCTGTTAAAGCTTTTACAAAAAGTCTTGTTAAGAACTGATCCTGTTAGGAACCACTCGGTTAAGGGATTGACTATAATGCCTTGTTAGAAGAAATACCCTATGAGGAGTAACATTTGTAAAGGATTTAGAATCCAAGCTAATGGATCACCTTGTTAGAGGATTTGAATAACACCAAGCTTGTTAGAGATTACCTGGTTAGGAGATTTAACTACTGTAATTGTTAGAAAACAACAGGAGTTTGCTAATATGTTTGAATAGAACTTCACTTGCTTGTTCAGATCATTTTCATGCTCCTATCTGCCTTTACTCAAACTACAGACACAACATCTAGTTCGACAACTACACACTCAATTCAACTTTTCCAACATACTCAAATTAAAACAACTCATCGACCTTATAAACAAATCAACTAGGCCGGTAACACAACAAAAACCTAATTCTCATAGAGATTACAAACAAGTCAGTTCAAGTATGACTATTGGATTACATAATAATCTCTACATATCATTCAAGAAAGCCTTGACTGCTCCTTGATTACCGTTTCATCAAACTTAGTAACTCATCACGCGCTTTGCATTATATGCAGTATACTTGCTCATTCCCAAGACAAAAAACCATTACCTCAACGTGCCAAAATCACTTTGAAACTCTCTTCATACAATCTGCATACGTGTCATAATCATTACCGCTCATCATCAAATCATAAACCAATATAACCAATTCACCAAACTTAATCGGTTAGGGTTTATCAAAATAACATGTAGGGTTTACCAGTTCAACTCTCCAATACGTAGCAATAACGGTTCACTCCACAAACTAACCTACCAGTTACAATTTCCTTTCACTAGATCTTCCTACCGATTACAAAACAACATTACAACAACATCATTACCGGTTAATTGACATCAATGACAATATAACAAATCATTAATGCAATCTTTATGCAAATGCCAACAATCTCCCCCTTTGGCATTGATGGCAATACAAATATCAATACCATTGATTGTTGTGATTGTGAATAGGAATCCTGGTTTACATTTTACCATGTACTCTCCTTGTCCTCAACTTGTCTTCAGTTACTAGCTGGCTGTACATCTTGCCTTTGTCAATCATATAATTCTACTCACAATGATCACATAGTTCTTCTCCCCCTTTGACAACAATGCTAAAGTGAAAGTAAAACATGCAATGCAAAACTTCACTGTGCAGCATCAACAACCTGCAACTTGATGCTCCCCTTGTGGAATAACTCCACTTCTACACCAATCCTGTTGTAAAATTTTGCAAGTAGCTCCGGGATTGATGTAATCTACATCATGCTCAATTTACCTCATGAAGGGGTGCAACCCCTAGCTGAATTCTAAGATACTCAAAGGAAGTCTTAGGTAGAGGTTTAGTAAAGATATCTGCAAGTTGCTCCTTTGTAGAAACATGCTCTAAGATCACATCTTTACTCTGCACTTTTTCCCTTAAGAAATGATACTTCAATTCAATGTTCTTGGTTCGTGCATGCAACACAGGGTTCTTTGAAATATTTATGGCACTGGTATTGTCACATAAGATCTTTACAGGTTCTGTAAACTTCATCTTAAAACCTTCCAAAATGTGCCTCATCCAGATAGCCTAGGTACAATTCATATAAGCTGCAACATACTCAGCTTTAGCAGTAGACTGTGAAATACAACTCTACTTCTTTCTACTCCATGAAATAAGTCTCTCTCCCAGAAAGAATGCTCCACTGGTTGTGCTTTTTTGGTCATCAACATTATGTGCCCAATCTACATCTATGTACAACTTCAAATCAAATTTTCCTTCATATGGATACCATAATCCATAGTCAACAATACCTTTCAAATATCTCAAAATCCTCTTGGTTGCTATCAAATGTGTTTCCTTCGGTTTCTTCTGAAATCGTGCAACTAGACCAACTACATGAGCTATATCTGATCTGCTGTGAACAACATAGTGCAATTTTCCAGTCATTGACCAGTACTCTTTCTCATCAACAAATGTTGCCTCATCTTCATTAGATAATTTACAACCTGTAACCATTGGTGTCCCAACTGGTTTACAACCACTCATACCAAATTTCTTTAATACCTCCTTCACATACTTATACTGTGTGATGAAAATACCACTCTTCATTTGCTATATTTGCAAACCTATGAAATTTTTTATCTCTCCCACTAGAGACATTTAAAAATCACTTTTCATTTCATTTGCAAAGTCATTGCTCATGTCATCATTTCCTCCAAATATGATATCACCTACAAACACTTCACTAACCAGTATTTTATCTCCTTCAGATTTGAGATATATGTTGCTGTCTTCACTAGTTCTCTGAAATCCTATCTCATTAGGTGTGAATGAAGCCTTTCATACCATGCTCTCGGTGCTTGCTTTAATCCATATAGTGCCTTGTGCAACTTACATACCATGTCCTTCTTGTTAGTTAAAGCATAACCATCTAGCTGCTCAATGTATACTTCTTCTTCTAGTATTTCATTCAAAAATGCAGATTTCACATCCATCTGATATAATTTGAATCCTTTGTAAGTTGCAAAAGACAATAAAGTTCTGACACCTTCTAGTCTGGCCACTGGTGCAAAAGTCTCACCATAATCTTCTCCTTCTTCTTGTGCATAACCTTTGCAAACCAATCTAGCTTTGTTGCGAACTAGAACACCATCTTCATTCAATTTGTTCCTAAAAATCCACTTAGTGTCTATCATGTTTTTATTTACCAGTCGAGGTACTAGAGTCCATGTGTTGTTCTTCTCAATTTATTCAAGGTCCTCCTCCATAGCTTTAACCCAATGATAATCACCAAATGCTTCCTTAGCAATTCTAGGCTAATTAGTGGAGATCATGCAAGAATTCTCTCTGATTCTTCTTCTGGTTAGCACTCTGACATCCTTATCTCCAATAATATACTCAGGATTGTGATTGAGTCTCACATACCTCAGAATAACATGATCATTATCTTTAGGTTCATCTTCATTATCATCATCTTGTTCTGAATTTACTTGTTCCGGTTGAACTGGTACATCAGTATTCTCTTTATCGGTTTCAGGTTTCACATGTTCTGGTTCCAAAAACAAAATGCAAGGATCTTCATCCTTTTTCTCCACACTGGTTTCCCCTGAGACTTCAGGATACTCATCCACTCGAACATCAACACTCTCTATGATTCTCTATGTCCGATTGTTAAAACACTTGTAGGCCTTACTCTTGGTGGAATAACCAAGAAATATACCTTCATCACTTTTAGCCTCAAATTTTCTAATATAGTCACCTCTCTTAATAAAACATTTGCTACCAAATATCTTGAAATAACCAAAATTAGGTGATCTACCATACCAGAACTCATAAGGAGTCTTGTCCTTACCTCTTTTTACCAAAATCCTGTTCATTGTGTAGATAGCTGTGTTGGCAGCTTCTCTCCAAAAAGTTTTCACTACACCTCCTTGTATCAACATCGCCCTAGCAGCTTCAACAACTGATCGATTATTTCTCTCTGCAATACCATTCTGTTGTGGTGTCCTCAGTGCAGAAAGATGCCGTTTGATACCATTCTCTTCACAATATCTAGTGAATTCCTGAGAAGTGAATTCTCTGCCTTGATCTGTCCCCAGACACTTTATCGTCTTTCCACTCTCCTTTTTAGCTAAGGCCTTGAATGCCTTGAACTTACCAAATGCCTCTATTTTATCCTTCAAGAATGTGACCCACATCATCCTTGAGCAATCATTAGTGAAGATCATGAAATATCTATCACCTTGAATACTTTTAGTCCTTATTAGTCCACATAGGTCTGTAAGAACCAAATCTAACAGATGCTCTGCTGAAAAAGACTTTCTCTTGAAAGTTGAGGATGTCATCTTTCCCAACTGACATTCCTTACAAAGAGCATTAACCAATTTGTGCAATTGAGGCAAACCTCTCACTTTATACTCACTTTAAAAATGTTATCAAAATTCAAATGACAAAATCTCCTATGCAAAATCCAACTTTCATTTACTTTAGCAATTAAACAGTTGCTGACTTTAGGATTCAGGTGAAACAGGTTACCTTTAGTCTGTTTGCAGGTTGCAATCAGTTCACCTTTGCTCCCATAGATTTTGCACATGCCATTTTTAAATTCCAATTGATATCCTTTGTCATTGAGTTGGGCAACACTTAACAAATTGTTCTTTAGACCTTCAACCCAGTAGACATCATCTGCATTGCTCTTTCCATTAAGAGAAATAGTTCCTTACCTTTAACCATGCAGCATGATTCATTACCAAATCTTACAACTTTGCCATCAAATTCCTTTAAAGAAAGAAACTTGCTCCGGTCACCGATCATGTGATGTGAACAACCAATATCAATGATCCAATCATCAGAATTATCCATTCATGAAACTAAAGATTTTTGATCAGATGTTTCTTCTTTAATGGCTACAAACACAATGTCTTCATTAGCATCACCATCATATTCCTCATCAGTGATACAACCATCAACTGCAATAAGACAATCTCTCTTTTCTTTTCCCTTGTACTTATTGAATTTGTCTCGCTTGTGCTCATTATCACCATTAGGACAGTTAGCAACTATGTGTCCGATCTTGTTGGATGCAAAACATTTCAAAGGTAATTTACCTCTATATTTTCCAGTACCTCTAGGCAACAGCTTGGCCAACAAAGCTTCAAGCTCAACTAAACTGTCTTCATCATCAACTTATCTGTTGGATCTAGATTCATAACTATGACTGACGTCTCTACTTTTTCTCATAGATGGGTTAGAAACAAAAGCTCTAAATGCTGATTCAAATTTCTGAATACTACCATCATAACCATTTAATTCAAAATCAATAAGCTTACCAATGATGGAGTCAAGGGTTACCTTGGTTTTGTCAATAGATTTAAACTCCTGAATGGCTGCAACTCGGATAGAGTAGACCAGTAGAAAGGTTCTCAATACCTTACTAACTACTATGACATCATCCATTTTACCACCAACACTCTTAATCTCACCAACTATCTGTTTTATCCTCTGACCATACTGCTGGATATTCTCACCTCCAACCATCTGCATGTCATCAAACTTCCCTCTTAGATTCTCTTCCTTGTCAATCTTCACATGTTCATCACTACTATAAATCTTTTGAAGTTTCTTCCATACCTCATGTGCAGTCTCCAGACCATGAACATCAACATATTCAACATCAGATAAAGAACTAATAATAGCCTCCAATGCTTGATTATTTTCTTGTTTCTCTTTCTTCTAATCATCAGTCATAATCCCAGTAGGTGCAACATATTGAGTATTAAAATATTCCCAGTATTGATTTCCAAGACTCTTGATATAAATTTTCATTCTATCACTCCATATCCTATAGTTCTCTCTATTAAACTTCAAACCTTCCTTCTTCATCATGATCTACAAGATATTTACCTCAAGCTGTTAGGATTAGACCTTAGAGGACCTGAGAAGCTCTGATACCAATTGATGGTATGATGAAAGAACATGGATCCGGTCAACTACTGAGAGGGGGGGGGGGGTGAATCAGTAGATAGAAAAAATTATAAAACTTCACCAATCTCAAAAATAATCTCTCAAAGTAAACTTAGAACTATCAATGCATTAGCTATTAGTAGTGGGCCAACATCCCTCGTGAGGATTTGCGATATGGTTTAACAGCCTCCTACGGATTCTATAAGTCTAGTGGTTGTATCGGGCATTGACAGGTCGATCTTTTGGTGCAACGACAACCCTAGCTTGTAACAAGTGGTATCAGAGCTTGGTCATAGGTTCGAATCACGCAGGCCATGATGAGTGACGCTGGGAGGGGGATTGTTGGTAGTGGGCCAACGTCCCTCATGAGGATTCGTGACATGGTTTAACAGCCTCCAGTGGATTCGATAAGTCTAGTGGTTGTATCGGGCATTAACAGGTCGATCTTTTGGTGCAATGACAACCCTAGCTTGTAACAATATCTTTGTCAAGATAAAAAATGTCAAGCTAAACTTGTTGACTATTACAACAGATAACAGTAATCAACTTGTAACTTACAAACATCCAAATACTTTTACTGATATAAGTAAAACTTCATATTGCTGCCCGTTATTATGACTTATCAAAGTGGATTAAGTATTTAAGCAAATCAACCATAATGAAACATAACCACAAAAACATTCACCACTTGACACAATATTTTTGACGTGGAAACCCAAATGGGAAAAACCACGGTGAGATGAGACTCACAAGATAACTATCTGAACTCTTCTGAAGTTCACCCTGTTAGGAGCCAAGCATGTTAAAGCTTTTACAAAAAGTCCTGTTAAGAATTGATCCTGTTAGGAACCACCCAGTTAAGGGATTGACTACAATGCCTTGTTAGAAACAATACCCTATGAGGAGTAACCTTTGTAAAGGATTTAGAATCCAAGCTAATGGATCACCTTGTTAGAGGATTTGAATAACACCAAGCTTGTTAGATCTTACCTGGTTAGGGGATTTAACAACTGTAATTGTTAGAAAACAACATAAGTTTTCCGATCTGTTTTAATAACACTTCACTTGCTTGTTCAGATCCTTTTCATGCTCCTATCTGCCTTTACTCAAACTGCAGACACAACATCTGGTTTGACAACCACACACTCAATTCAACTTTGCCAACACACTCAAATTAAAACAACTCATCGACCTTATAAACAAATCAACTAGGTCGGTAATACAACAAAACCTAATTCTCATAGAGATTACAAACAAGTTGGTTTAAGTATGACCATTGGATTACATAACAATCTCTACACATCATTCAAGAAAGCCTTGACCACTCCTTGATCGCCGCTTCATCGAACTGAGTAACTCATCACGTGCTTTGCATTATATGCAGTATACTTGCTCATTCGCAAGACAAAAAACTGTTACCTCGACACGCCAAAATCACTTTGAAACTCTCTTCATACAATATGCATACGTGTCATAATCATTACCACTCATCATCAGATCATAAACCAATATAACTAATTCACCAAAATTAATCGATTAGGGTTTATCAAAACAACAGGTAGGGTTTACCAGTTCAACTCTCCAATACATAGCAATACCAGTTCATTCCGCAAACTAACCTACCGGTTACGGTTTTCTTTCACTAGCTCTTCCTACTGGTTACAAAAAAACATTACAGCAACATCATTACTGGTTAATTGACATCAATGACAATATAACAAATCATTAATGCAATCTTCATGCAAATGCCAGCAAAAGGTGTCGGGTAGTAACTCTATATTACTGTATTAATGTAGTGTGTCTTATCTTTTCATTGACAAGTGTGTGAATGAAGTGATTGAGACAATATTCTAAATTTGCATTCAAAGAGGATAACAATCAAGAATTGTGTAGAGGTTGACATAGTTTTCATGGTTCTTTGTTCAATGCCTATTTGTTCATGGTGTTTGTTGTTTTTCTAATGCATAGATAGAGTACTGATTTGTATGGAAACAAAGTACCTCTCTGTATACATTTTGAGTTCTTGTAGAGGGTTTGTGCTCCTTGGAGTGGGTGCTCCTAAAATTTTAAGGGATTGGTTCTCCTATAGTTGGTGATCCTAAATTGTAACTAGTGAGGTTGCTAGTGAGGCTTTACAAAGTTTATCTTTAGAGACCATTCAAGGGTTTTCCACTCATATATTTGTGTTATGTGATGTGCATATATTGTTGTACTTTATTATGGTTTGGTTTTTACTTTGATGATTCCAATATTTTTGCTATGAATAGAGATATGCATGTGGTTCATTGATTGTTAAGTTTAAATGTATTGAAGATTTATAGACCACTGATTCACCCCCCCTCTCCCTCCCCTCAGTGATCTAGAGTATTCCAACAAAAGTATATTATACATACATGTAATACCAAACTAGATGTATCATCATCTCAAAGTTACTACAAAAAGAACATCTAGGGTTTAAAACACCTAGATGAACCAAGAGTTTCCCATGGAAAGACACTAATATAATATAAATTAGACAAAGTTTGGTAACTTGGGCTCCATAGTTGCTTTCAAGATTGTTTAAATCTGTATTGGTCCAATGAAGGAAGGAGTTGAAATATTCCAGTAACCATTAAGTTTTTATATCATAGGATAATTTGGGGAGAGTCAACTGCCTCCTTTTATAGGATTATTATTGAGTAAAGGGGTATCAAATTACTACATCTAGTTAGTCTACCATAGTTTAGTCTATCAAATAGATACTTTATGATGGTGTAGAAAGGGAAAAAAATCTATGATCGTCTCAAAAGATTCTTATTATATATTATTTAGGTTAAAATTTTCCAAAAACCTATTATTTATGAATTTTCAAAGTGGATGCATCTTGAAAATCACATCATTGAGTCTAGGCATCACATAAATTGTACTAAAATAATCAAGGGTGTTTTATCAATGCCTAAAGAATGCAGTGTAGAATAATCCTATATAATTTTGTCAAATTTTGACAATTAGATAAAAAAATTATAAGTAAAAATGAACACACACACACACACATGATAAATATAGAAACATTAGTAAAAGAAATTAAAAATTAATATGTTATCATATTTTAAATAAAAAATATTATATGGTTACAAAGCTAAGATGTGTGAAATTTTGGTATTAATTTTATTAAATATCATTATAAAATGTGTAAACCTAATGATGTGCAAATTGATAAATGTTATAAGGTCAAAAACATGTGAAATGGAGGCAAATTAATAGTCTAAGCCTTTAGGCTTGTTATCCAATCATTTTCCAAACCAAAAAAGGGTAAGAAGTTTTTTTGATTAAAAAATGTGCTTTTGTTTTGTGAAACACAAAACTTGAGCATGTACATGTTTCATATAACATGAACACATATTGTGGAACATTAAATATGATTTATTTCATGTTTCACAAAATACAAAGTTGTGTTTTGTGGAATAGGGAGACATGTAATATTTTATAAAATAAAAAAAATCCCATTTCTTAAAATTAATTTCTCTCTATTTGTATCTATATTGCTCCTTCTCTATCCCTTCCTTTCTCTCTATCTCTCAATCTCGCTCTCTCTCCTCCCTCTATGCTCTCCCCTCATCTCTCTCTATATATCTCTCCCCCTCTCCACCTCTCTCTAGACCCTCTCTATATCTCTATGCCCTTTCTCTTTATATATATTTATCCCTCTTCTACTCCCTATCCCTATCCTTCCCTCACTCTTTATCTCTATATATTATTGTTACCCTCCATATTTTTGCTCGCACTATGTCTCCTACATCCTCAAATAAGGAGTGTTTTATTTAGTCTGGGCTTGCGTAAGTCTTGGTTTTTGTTTTGTTGAAGTTGTTTTTCTTCAACTGAACCTCTCACTTGAACCTCATCTAAGTTCAAGGTTCAATTTCAAGCAGAGTATGTTGTATCACAACCTTGTTTTTAAGAGAGTTAAAGGTCTTTGTAACAATTTTCATTGAACTTGAACTATTGAACCTTTTAAAAAAGTTCAAAGTTCGGGTTCAAAGTTCGCATTCAATTTTTGGGTTCAAAGTTAAAAGTTCAAAGTTCGGGTTCAAGTTCAAAGTTCAATGAGTTCGCAGGTTCAATTTTAGAGGTTCAAATTTAGAGTTCAAAGATTCACCAAATTAAACAGATGTAGGTTCAGAGTGTGTGAGTTCAAAATTCAGCGAGTTTAATAATCTAATAACATTGGCATGAGTTGTTCGATGTTTTAAAGAAATAGTATAACATGCTTGTTTACCAAACAAGCTAATAATGGTGATTTGTCTAAGGTTCAATGTCAAGCTTCAATGCAACCTGTAACCATGGATTTTCTGAATTTTTTTTTTTTTAGACAGAAAAATTAGTCTCTGTGTGGGGATCATAACTCTCAATTAAATCGTTGGATCTCAATGAAGTTTTGATATGTTTTATAAAACCGAGTTTTATAAATCCTCACTGGAGAGATTTCCAAAATTATGTCTGGTTCGTAAGATATGGATAACAGAGCACAACACTGTCAAAAATGTCAATGATAGTCACATTAATTGGGAGATAATTGGGTTTTCACTCATATAAACTCAAACACTAAGGAAAGTGGGCAAGTATTTTCACCTATAAGTGAAAAATTATTCACCAAGACTAGCAAGGACAATTATATATTAAAATATTTGAAGTTTATTTCCCTAAAGGTGAGAATTGTATTCACGGGAATGTTAAGTGAGAAGGAAATAAATAATATTTTCAAGAATCAGTTATTGATAATTGAAAGTCTCTTAAAATAAAAGGCCATATATGTAATGAAAAAAAAGGGGGAGGATTCTTCTTGGTCTATTGTAAAAAAAAGAGAGGGCAACGTAGTTTTCTGGACTACACAATTTTATTTTTCAGAAGTGTTGAGTCTGTGAGCACACATTTTGGCATTGATGAAATAAAGAAGATTTTGCTGATCTGCTTATCTGTCAATATTTTCTTTTGGTTACCATGAGCTTTGTTTCTCTTGTAATTACCTTTCATTGCCTTTTCTATTACATCAAACTGTGCATATGCATTTGATTCTGAAACTTTGATTTCAGAAATAATTTGTATGTTGGAAAGAAATATGTTGTTAGCTCTTTGTCTTGGTATTCTGATCCCCCTTGTCCTTTGAGGAATGAGAGAGACTCGATCAGAGTCCAGGACATTTTGATTCTATTGGAAAGGTTATTTTTGTGGGTGTGGGTAATTAAACCATTTTTTACTTATCTTCATTCATTTCATTATAAATCTGCTATTCACATCTGTGTCATGGCTATGAGCAGATGTTGGTTGCCTTTATTGCTTTCTGGTTAAAAGCATATTCAGAAAATATACATTTTTATCCAATGAAGGGAACTGTACCTTCTTATCAAAATTCGGAGAGCACTTGCACTCACCATTGAAAGTGACTCAACTATTGGTTCTTTTTTTTGTCTTTCAATTTGGGTATTTGGGAGTCATTTTTGAAAGGTATTTAAGAAGGACAAATCTGTTAACCAACAATTATCACTATCTCTATATTTTTTTCCCTATCCCTCTCTATCTCTATCTCTCCCTCTCACTCTATCCTCTTATATCTCTCTCACTATATCTTTATGTCTCTCCCCCTTTCCTTCTCTACTCTCTCTCTCTCTCTCTCTCTCTCTCTCTCTCTCTCTCTCTCTCTCTCTCTCTCTCTTTCTCCATACTCCTGTTCTCTTTATCTCTCTCTATCCCTCTTTCTCTTTTAGCTCCCCTCTCTCTGTTCATTCCTCATTGTATTTCTATCTCTCTCTCCCCCTCCCTCTCTCCTATCTCTTTTTATCTCTCTCACCATTTCTATATGTTTATTTCCCCCTCTCTTACACATACCCCTCCTCTCTCTCTATGCATGTATATATGTATGCATATTGTATGCGGGAAAAGTGGGCTGATAAAACTTAACATGTGAAAAATGTTGCTAAATGACTTGTCCACACACACACAGAGGACTTCTTGGTGCAAGCTATGGAGTAACGATGTATTACTCAGCTTCCCAAGGTGGGTCCCATGGTTCTCTATCTTACAATGTCCCTAAAACCAATGTTTTTGCTCTCAGATCACTGAGCAAAATGGTTCAGGGATGGCAAATGCAAGAACGAGGGATGCTTTGATAGATTTTAGTATGAGATGCGTTATAAGCTATGCATGATTTTAAATGCAATAAACTAGATGATAAGATGACAAGGTTAGTATGAGTACTATCCTAACATGATATATTTAGTCTATGATTGAGCTAAATGATAAAGAAATTATTCTAAACATGCATATTTAGACTAGTTTCTATTCCAAAGAGAGGCTAAAATGATGAACATAAAAATGATATGAAAACTTGAATGTATTTGAGCATAAGTGTGATACTACAAATTTGGAGGATGATCAAAATGGAGGAATGAGAGCTCTATTTATAGCAAAAACAGGGCAATGGATGGTCAGGATTGAAAGAGTTGATCAAGGGTTGAGTTTGAAAGTTGAGGATCCATGTTTGTAATTGGCACCAATGAGATGGTGACAAGTGTCAACATAGGGTTGGATTGAGAGAAGAGGTTGGAGGCATTAAATGCCTGAGGAGACCTTATGGTTATCTAGAGGGTAAGGGTCAAGTCTAAATTAAGATTACCCACTGGATTAAGAGTTAATCCAAGGATAAACCTTTGTACAAATGATTAAGAGATAATCATGGTCAAAGCATTAAAGGCCTGATGAGACCTTTGGGTTGGGTAAAGGTTGAGTCAAAACAAATTCTTTAACCATGTAGGAGGGTTTGAGTTAACCATTAATGGTTATTGGAGACTTTGGGGGATTAAGTGGTTGAAGGTTGGAAGCCTTTAATGGTTATCAAAGACTTTGAGGATTTAAGTGGTTGAAGGTTGAAATCCTTTAATGGTTATCAAAGACTTTGAGGTTTTGAGAAGTGACTTCCCTTTGCTTAGGGATGTGACAAATTTTAGAGGAGGGGTTAGGTTAATTAGAAGCGATTAGAAGATTCTAGAAGGGATTAGAAAGGGGTTTGGGATTTTGCAAGTGGATGAAGGGATAATAGGATTTAATTGAAATAAAGAATTTCATTCAATTTGGTTGCAATTAAATAAATTAGATTTATTCAATTTAGGATAACAATTTAATTAAATTTGAATTTAATTAAAAGTGGATAGGGGGAATTTAATTGAATAAAATGATTTATTCATTAAATGGGTATAGTGAATTTAATTTAAATAAATTGAGTAATTTACTTAATTAAATAGAGGAATGTGGATAATTTAATTAAATTGGATTTAATTAAATAGAGAAATGAACATAAAATATTCATTTAGGAATATGGTCATTTTTATACGTCTACACATATATATGTGTGTATGTATATATATATATATGTATGTATGTGTGTATATATATATGTATATACATACATATTATGTATGTATGTGTGTGTATATATACAAATATATACACACACATACATACACACACATACATGCACACATACATACATGTATACATATACGTACATGTATATATATACATACATGTATATATATATACATACATGTATATATATACATACATGTATATATATACATACATGTATATATATACATAAATGTATATATACATGTATGTATATATATACATACATACATACATACATACATACATACATGCATATATACATACATGCATATATACATACATGCATATATACATACATGCATATATACATATATGTATATATACATGAATATACATACATGTGTATATATACTTGTATATATATACACACATGTATATACATACATACATACATACATACATGTATATATACATACACACATACATGACACACACATACACAGATATGTACATGTATGTATGTATGCATGCATATATATATATATGTATGTACATATGTGTATATATATGTGTGTGTGTGTACATAGATGTATGTGTTTTTGAGTGTGTGTGTATATATACATACATACATACATACATACACACACACACAAATATATGTGTGTGTATGTATATATGTATGTGTATGGTGTTGAAATTAGCACTTCACCAACTAGGTTAATAAAGCCACCAATTTAATGGACCATAAAACTTTAAGGAAGGAATTGAATTTGATTGATCCAATCCTAAAAGGATTGAATACAAATCGAAATAAATCCTTCTTATTTGAGTTGAAATTGAATTTGAATAAGGTTAAAGTGCAATGCTAGGTCTAGGACAAACAATGAGAAATTGACATAAAGTAATAGTATCAATATGTTCTAGATATCATGCAGAGCTATAAAGTTAGATTTGCGAATGGAAAATAGATCAGAACCTGCGATAGAAAGTTTGAGCTGAATTGTCAGGGCCAGGCGGAGTGGATCGTCTTGGTCCTCCAAATATCAAGGTCGTAGAAACTTGATGTTTTTCGAATCAAGATGATGCACATAATCCACTATCGTAAGGTTGCAAGAAAATCTTGGGACCAAGGGGAGCTGATCGTCCTACTCCACTTTTTGTGCCTTCAAAAGCTGAGTTTGATTATCATTGTCTACTTTGTCAGATTCCTTGCTCTTAGCTCTTGAGACAATTCCTTGCACACATAAAGAAGGAAATAGGGTTGTTGATGGGGCTTTGCCTTAGGTCAAACCCCAGTTTAGGAATTAACCTTGAATTGAATTGAAATAGGAAATGTAAATTCTGAAGTAAATGTTTGATGATATACCTCAGATCTATAATGGTTGATTGAAGGTTGATGATATGCAATTCTCTTTAGATGTGATCATAAGTATTGATGCAATAATATGAAAATGGATAGAAAAATCAAACACAAACATATGCCTACATGAGGATTGATGTTATTTTCTCCATGATGCTTGAAGAATATGGTGGGATGAAATGCTGCCTTGAATGCTTGAAAATGCTTGATGATGTCTATTTGATGAATGCACAAATCATTGATGATTGCTTCTAGGTGAAAATTAATTGATAAGATGTCTTTATATAGGGTTCTCTAGGTAAATTACTAATTAGGCCGACCTCCAACAACCACATTGAGGCACGAGGACCAAAACTCATTAGGGAGGGAAAGTGCCCCGACCTATTTGAAATAGGGCTCGTTTAAGGAGAACCATGGAAGCCGGGACACCTTGGTATGGATATGGGTGTCCCGAGCACCCTTGTCCTCCCAAAACAAGGCAAACGAGTAGAAAAATATGAAGGCATAGTTCTAGGATGGGATATGCTAGAGAAGGGGCACAAGAATGAGGTGTGAATTGTATCAGGTTACAATTTATGATGCTACTCTCTCTCTCTCTCTCTATATATATATATACATACATATGCATATATATATATATATATACATATATATGCATATGTATGTATATGTATATATGTACATATACAAACATATGTGTATATATACATATACATACATATATATTGTAGCATCGTAAATTGTACACCCTTGATTAGGGTTGCCCAATTTCACGCTGAAGTTAGCACCCGCCTTAGTGTGTTGCATTTTGCATTTTAAAATTATTTTAAGTATTTAATTAATTAATTTAATTAAATCTAAAAACCCCTCTCATCATTTCGCACATTATAAAATTGGGCCCTTAACCCTAAGTGTGCCCTTTTTATTTTATCTTCTTTAATTAATTAATTAATTAAATCCTAGTGAAGTCCTATTTCGACCTTCAAGGCTCATTTTCAAATATCTAAACACCTTAAATTGATGCACCAAGCTGGATTTGACAATGTAATCACGATACCTTGCCCCCCTAAAAAATTGAAAAAAGTTGATCGGACCAGTGTGAATCACACTGGTCCCGACTTTTTCTTTGCGAATTTTGAGATCATGTTTTGCCAGTATTATAATATTTAAATCTTGCTTTGTGCGAAATTTCATCAATTCTAGGTCGGCCTAATAAAAAATAAAGTTAGGGTTTCATATATATATATATATATATATATATATAACCTTTTCTTTCCTCATTTGAAGGAGCCATTCACAAGCAATTGAAGGAGACTCTTATGAAGTGAAAGTGTAGGTTTCATGTGAAGTCTACAATCATCAAATTCATCATCAATCAAGTCTTCATCAACCTTTTTCATCAATCATTGCAGTTTAGGAGACGTTGAAGAATAATAAGGAGATCATTGACTACTGATTGGCTTGTACCTCTCCCTAAGGGTTTGGGATGATTTCATGTTATTTTCATATCTCTATGTGAGTTTTTAGATCTACATATCATTAATTTTTAGATTTACATTATTGATTTAGATCTATATGCTCAGATCGTTGCACCTGCACAAGATACACAAACAACACAAACACACCAATGGGATATTGCATTAGAGATCAAAATCAACAAAGCATGTTAGTTAATCTAAACCTCTCAAAGTCATCTCATTATCGTCTATCTCCAACGAACTTCAAGATTCAAGGTGGCCCTCACTTGGAAGAGCACTTGATCTTTAAGATGACTATTGGCATTTGCATGAAGATTGCATTAATAAAATATTATGTTGTCATTGATGTCAATTATAACCAATAATGATGTTGTAATAATGTTGTTTTGCAACCGGTAGGAAGAGCTAGTAAAGGGAACTGCAATTGGTAGGTGAGCTTGTGGAGGAAACCGGTATTACTTATGAAGAGGAGAGATCAACTGGTAACCCTACCTATTGATGTGACCAAACCCTAACCGATGGAGCTTGGTGAATTAATTGTAGTGGTTTATGATCAAATGATGAACAATAAAGATTATGCTACATATGCATGTTGTATAAGAAGAGTTTCAAATGATTTTTGGCACGTAGAGATAACGGTTTTATATTGGGAATGAGCAAGTTCATTGCATGAAGTAGAAACCATGTGATGAGTTACAGATTTTGATGAAGCGGTGATCAAGGAGCAGTAGAGGTTGTATTTGAGATTGGTGAAAGTCTAATCAGTATTCTATCTACTGATTCACCCCCCCCTCTCAGTAGTTGTCCGGATCCATATTGATTCATCATACCATCAATTGGTATCAGAGCACTTTAGGTCCTCTAAGGTCTAAGCCTAACATCTTGAGGTAAAGATCTTGAAGAACATGATGAAGAAAGAAGGTCTAAAGTTTAATAGAGAAAACTACAGAATATGGAGTGATAGAATGAAAATGTATATCAAGAGTCTAGGAAGTCAATACTAGGAACACGTTGTTACTTAATACGTTGCACCTAGTGGGACTATATCTGATGATCAAAAGAAAAAGAAACAAGAAAATAATCAAGCATTGGAGACCATTATCAGTTTTTTGTCTGATTCAGAGTATGTTGATGTCCATGGTCTGGAGATTTCTTATGAGGTATGCAAGAAACTTGAGGAAATATATAGCTATGATGAGCATGTGAAGATTGCCAAAGAAGAGAGTCTGAGAGGAAAATGCGATGACATGCGGATGACTGAAGGTGAAAATATTCAATAGTATGGTCAGAGGATCAAGGAGATAGCTGGTGAGATCAAGATTGCTGGTGGTAAAGTGTAGGATGCCACAATGATTAGTAAGGTGTTGAGAACCCTTCTACTAGTCTATCCTATCCGAGTTGCAACCATTCAGGAGGTAAAGTCTATTGATAAAACTAAGGCAACTCTTGACTCCATCATTGGCAAGCTTACTGCATTTGAATTAAATGGTTATGATGGTAGTGCTTAGAAATCCAAATCTGCATTTAGAGCTTTAGTTTCTAACCCACCTATGAGGAAAAGTAGAGATGTTAGTCACAGTTATGAATCTAGATCCACCAGAGAAGTTGATGATGAAGACGGTTTGATTGATCTTGAAGCATTGTTGGCCAAGCGATTGCCCAAAGGTACCAATACGTACATAGGTAAATTACCTTTTAAATGCTTTGCATGTAACAAGATTGGACACATTGTAGCTAACTCTCGTAATGGTGACAATGAACACAAGTGTGAGAAGTTCAAGAAGTACAAAGGAAAAGGCAAAAGAGATTGTCTCATTGTTGTTGATGGTGGTATCACTGATGAGAAATTTGAGGGAGATGATAATGAAGACATTGTCTTTGTTACCATTAAAGAGGAGACATCTGATCAGAAGGCATTAGTTTCTTGCATGGATAGTTTTGATGATTGGATCATAGATAGTGGTTGTTCACACCACATGACCAGTGACTGGACCAAATTTCTTACTTTGAAGGTGAAGAGGGGAAAATAGATTTGAAAGGTAAATTGATCAAAACATAACGAAATAAACATGCAGAATGCTAAAATATCATAAAAAGACCTTTTCACCTTGCTATTTTACCTTCTCCTTCAGATTGAGCTTGATGAAGTGAAGGCGCCCCTTGATAATGCTCCACTTGATGTGCTCCTTTGATTGCTGGATGTGGATGGCTCTCCAATATTGTGCACAAATGATAAGGATGAATGATAAGGATGAGATGATCAAGTTGCCAAGATGATTTCCTGGGCTCAAAAGGGCAGCATAAACTTACTGGATTTCAAGATGTTTTGAATGAAAGGATGGAACCCTATTTTATAGGAAGAGGAGAGGAAAACGGATGGCTAGGATGAATTCAAGATGAAGGGCTAAGATTTACTTGTGATCTCACACAAGCTCCAAGAGAGGGTGTGGAGACCAAGAAATATGCCCTAAAGGCATTTCGTATCTCCACGCTCTACAAGATGCATTGGAGGAATTAAAAATTCTCCAAAAATGAATATTATGGGGATTAGAAGAATAAAAAGGAATTAAAAATTCCTTGGGAGAGGGAAATGCCTATAGGAATGTGAGATTTTGAAAATCTTATATTCATCTAGAAAAAGAGCATTTAAAGCCAGTGGCTGGATGAAAGGACAAAGAGTTGACTTTGTGGCTAATCATGATGATTAGCCATTAACGACTCATTAGGAGGGGGATTAGAGGAAATGTTAGGTGGGATTTATATTTGTAGGAGAATTTGACTAGGAGAGAGAATGAGTGGAGGGAATAAAAAATTAGAAGAAAAATGTTAAGTGAGTTTAGGGAGTTTCTAGAAGAATTATTAGGTTAATGATGAATTAAGAAGATGATTTGTAGGAATCATGTAGGTTAACTAATTAATTGAAATTAATTAGTTAAGAGGAAGATTTGTGAGGAAATTAATTGAAATTAATTAGCTAGGAGGAAGATTTGTGAGGATTTGATTTTTTAGAAGAATAAAGAAAGGGATTGATTTATTAAATAATCATATGCTATAGTGACAATATTAATTATATTTAATTAATATTGAGAATAATTTTAATTAACATAATTAATTAATTAATTATGTGAGGAATTAAAAATAATTATTTTTAAGTGTCTACATTTTGCCCCTCTTTGAAGCGAGGTGTGATGACACATTGATTCAAAGAATAATCTTGTTTTGATGCTGATATTGGTTTGATAGGATGCCCTAGCTCTTGATTTATAGATTACGATATGGTGATGCCCCCTCGGGAGATCAATTGAGGTATTTGATCTTTGGAGTTTTGCGAAATTGATATCCCGATAGATTTGATTTGATTCAATTGATAAGATCTAGATTCAGTCTGGTTTCAAGAAGAATTCATCCTGTATAAGACAAAGATGATCAAAGTGTCTAGTTTCAGGAAGGATTCATCCTGTATAAGACATGATTGATCACAACATCTGGTTTCAGGAAGGATTCATCCTGTATAACACATGATAAGAGCGTTTGGTTTCAGGAAGGATTCATCTTGTATAAGACATGATTGATCACAATGTCTGGTTTTAGGAAGGATTCATCCTGTATAAGACATGATCGATCACAACGAACGTCTGGTTTTAGGAAGGATTCATCCTATATAAGACATGATCGATCACAACGTCTGGTTTCAGGAATGATTCATCCTGTATAAGACATGATTAGATCACAACGTCTGGTTTCAGGAAGGATTCATCCTATATAAGACATGATCAGATCACAACGTCTAGTTTCAGGAAGGATACATCCTGTATAAGACATGATCGATCACAACGTCTGGTTTCAGGAAGGATTCATCCTGTATAAGACATGATAAGAGCATCTGGTTTCAGGAAGGATTCATCCTATATAAGACATGATCAGATCACAATGTCTGGTTTCAGGAAGGATTCATCTTGTATAAGACATGATCAGATCACAACATCTGGTTTTAGGAAGGATACATCCTATATAAGACATGAATCAGAATCAGAATTGATTATGTGAGGAAAAAAAAAGAAAAATAGAGGAAGAAAAATTAGGGTGGAAGGGATAAATGAGGAAGATATATGAAGTAGTCGTGAGGTATTTGGAAAGAAGAATAAGAGATGCGAGACCGCAGAGGAAAATGGGGGCAATTGAGAACTCCATGGGATTATTGAGTTTAGGATTTGATGGAGTGATGGTGAGATTTTGTGCACAACAAATGTGGAGAGCCAACCTAGTTTGATGTTGCCCTGAGTGACTTGCACCACTGCTTATAGAAATCCGGATGCCATGAGAAACCCAGGGCATGGACTGACTCTGCAGACAAACGGGAATTTCTTGCACACAACAATGCAAGTGTTAAGAAACAGTAATACAAAGTTGTGGGTTCGTGCAAGGAAACCTTCAAACACACTGATACCTCTTGTACATGAGAAGGTAAGTGTTGATAAACACTAGTACCAGGTCACCGGTTTATACAAGAAGGATCCAAAACATGCCATACTATGAAATATGCCCCAGTATGCACCTATCATAACATACCTAGATATGGGAGAACCCAAGCAGTTGTAAATAGTGGCAGTTGTAGGGCAAAAGATGCAAGCCTATATGAAAAGATCTATCAAAATCTAACAAGTCTCTTCCTTGCGACCAAATGATACCTCTTGCCAAGAGTAGAACTAGGATGGACTTGGGATTGTTTCTCAAGACTTCTTGAAGCTTATACAGAGGCATAAAAGCTCATTTTCACTGGGACATTTCTTGTTCATGACTTAGGCGAAGACTCATCATCATACGCATATTTTATTGGGAGGCGGAAAAGAAGGAATGTTGTGCATGGGTGGGCTGGATGGAAGATGATTTGTAGTATCGACATGATAGACAGTGGATCCGGTTATTTACCTTGGCTCCTACACAAAGGTTTTCACCAAGATACTTGCCCATAGTGACACGAATTGTTTTTCTTTCTTTTTCTGATTTTTTCTTTTTTCTTAATTTTTTTGTATCATAGGGTGCCTGTTTGCCAGGTTTGCACCAAAGTGACAATTTTTTCAAGATCTTTTTTTTTTTTTCATTTTTTTATTTTTTTGACAATTTAAGACTTTTTGAGGACCAAGCATAAAACCTTTTGAGGTGCATGATATTCATTGGATCATCCAAAGGATCGCCTTCAGGAGTAGCCAATTGATAAGGTCCTGATCCATATTTCGCTGTGATTACATATGGTCCAAGCCAATTAGGCTCGAACTTGCCTTTCTTTTCTCTTTCTTGTAGATTTTTTTGATTCTCCATGAGGACAAGATCACCAACTTGGAATTCTCGGGTTCTGACTTTTTTATGATAACTCATGCGCAGATGGTTTTGATATACCCGGAGATGATTCAAGGCCTTGAGGCGCCTTTCATCTAACAATTCTAGCTCTTGTAAGCGGGCAATTCTGTATTCTTCCTCTGGTAGGATGTTTTGCAGCGATACCCTTAGAGAGGGGATCTCGATCTCAAGGGGAAGGATAGCTTCGGAACCAAATACTAGGGAATAAGGAGTGGCACCTGTGGGGGTGCGGATGGAGGTGTGGTAGGCCCACAATGCAAGATGGATTTGGAGGTGCCAATCACGGCCCGCTTCATTGACTGTCTTTTTGAGGATTTTTATTAGGGTTGTAGTTGAGTTCATATCCTACCAACGTCCGACTGATGTAGTAAATGGCATGTTCCTTCCCTTGATCATCTGTTTGCGCCAGTAATGCCCCCAATGCCACTATAGTAGCACATATGTACAAAATGAGGGGTTTTCCAGGGGTAGGTGGCATCAAAACTGGAGGTGATGCTAGATATTCTTTTAATTTTTCAAAGGCCTTTTGACATAGGCAATCCCATTTGAATTTTGTGTCTTTACGTAACAAATGTGCAAATGGATGGCACTTGTCGGCTAGCTGTGAAATGAAACACCTGACAGACTGGAGTTTTCCTTGGAGACTGTGTAGTTGTCTGAGAGTTTTTGGCAGAGGCATTTCCATAATAGCTTTTACCTTTGCGGGATCAACCTCGATGCCTCTGCGGGAAACAATGAATCCTAGTAGTTTTCCCGATGTGATGCCAAACACACACTTTTTTGGATTTAGGCGCAGCTTGTATTTTTCCAATCTTTCGAAGATCTGTTTTAGAATAGGGATGTGCTCTTGTCTTGTCTTGGATTTGCCTAGCAGATCATCCACATAGTCCTCCATAATTTTGTGCAAGAGGTCATGAAAAATTGTTGTCATTTCCCGTTGATATGTAGCTCCAACATTTTTAAGGCCAAAAGGCATGACCTGGTAACAGAAACTACCCCATGGTGTTGTGAATGCGGTTTTATGTTGATCCTCATCCGCTATCCTGATTTGGTTGTATCCAGAAAACCCATCCATTAGTGATAGCATTTCATGTCTTGCTGTAAGATCCACAATCATATCTATGTTTGGGAGTGGGAAATCATCTTTAGGACAAGCTATATTTAGATCTCAGAAATCTGTGCAAATGCGGATGCCCCCAGCACGTTTGCTGATAGGTACAATGTTGGAGACCCATTCAGCATAGCCTATGGGTTTGATAAATTCTACGTCTAACAACTTTTGAAGTTTTGCCTTGACCAAGAGAGCAATATGCGGGTGCATTTTGCGGAGTTTTTGTTTTACAGGTTTTGCATCTGGGCGGATGGTGAGATTGTGAACCACCAAGGCAGGATCCAACCCTGGCATATCAGAATAGGACCATGCAAAATTGATTTTAACCTCTGTAAGGAAGTTGATGAAGTCTTGTTTCTCGATTTCAGCGAGGGATTTGGCAATGAGCACATTTTTTGGAATGACTTCGGTGCCCATGTTGATGCTGTCTGTTTCTTCTATCAACAAATTTGATTTGTCCTGTGGAAGGTAACCAATCGTAGGGAGGTCAAATCCCTCATCATCAAGTGCCTTTTCCAGGTTTTCACTTTCAGATATGCCCTTTGTTTTTATTTCTTGTTCATCCAAAGGCGTCTCAGGGAGGTTTTCACCTAGGAAATCATATCTTTTTCTTGTATTATCTTTTTTGTGGATAAGGGCATTGACTTGACTACCAAAGTATCCCTTTTCGTGTAGTTGAATACCCTCAATTCTATTACAGTCTTCCATATTTTGCGTTGTTAAGAGAGAAATGAGAGCATTATCGTCGATGCAGATATCTAAATTGGGTTTGTCTCATTGGCCCCAGTCAATGAGTTCAGGATGGACAAGATATAGTTCATGTGAAGTGGGAGGGGTTATGAGGGTGATGGTATTGATGTAAGCATCGAAAAAGGTATCTTTCTCGTATTCATAAGGCATTTCGTGGAATTCCTCTTCGTTAGCACTTTCGATATCCGAAGAAGGACTAGAAAGGGCACCGACGATAGTAATCTTAAGCACCGGGGTGTACCCCAAGCCTCTGTTGTATCTGTAGGAGATAGGATTTATGGGTGCTTTTCTTCCTTTCTCCTTTGTTCCCAGATCGTGTCCTTTGTAACCCATTTTTTCAACTATGGCAAATGCTTTTGGGTACATTTCTTTGGATATTCTTGTTGGATCATCATCCTCTTCCCGGTACAGCCATGAAGAGATATCTGCTTTGAGGTTCTCATTATCAAGTGGGCCCCATTGTTGGAAGGTGGTGTTTTGGCATTGCATGACTGGTTTCAGGTCCTTTTTTAGCTCTTTTGGTTTACCAAATGACTTAGGAGAGAGAGGGAGGTTGCCTATTAATAAGACGTCCTCCAATTTGTATTCTCCACAACCATTGTCCAAGATCTTGATTTGATTATTTGGTTGGGATGATGTGGAGGCAACATTTGATGTGTCAGATGGAGGCATTGGCGAAGGTCTATTTAGTGGGCAATGATATAGATGCTTCCCCTCTAATAGTTTGCAATATTGAAAAGGTTGGGGATCACCTTTGACAGTGATCACTTTTCCATTATAGGGGAATTTGATGCATTGGTGATAGGTGGAGGGTACGACCTGCAAGGAATGAATCCATGGCCTCCCGAGGAGAATGTTGTAGGGGAGATCAAGATCGAGTACTTGGCAAGGGGTTTCAATTGTAATGGGGCCCACTTGAAGAGGTAAGGTGATCACGCCCTTTGAAATTCTTTCCGCATCATCATATGCCTTTATTGTGATCCTTCCTAATGTGTCTATCAGATCCTCAGAAAGTCCCAATTGTTTTATCAATTTGTATGTACATAGATTAAGCCCGGATCCACCATCTATTAGGATACGTTTGACCTTGTGCTTGTGGATGAGAGTTTCGATGTGCAAAGGTTTGTTATGGTCCTCATCTGTGGTAGCATCTTTGGAGTTAAATACAATGTGCTGTTGGGCAACAAGGTTTCCAATGAGGATTTGAAATTGGGTGGCATTGATATTATCAGGCATGCGTGATTGGAGAAGGGCTTGTTCCAAAATTTGTTTATGGACCGGAGAAGTCTTGAGAAGTTCCAAAATGGAGATCTGCGCGGGTGTCTTCCCAAGTTGATCAAGGAGGTCATATCGGCGGGTGGAAGACATGGGTGGGGGGTTTGGTGGGGGAGGAACTCCTTGGATGGTGACTCTTCCTTGGCGTGTAGTTGCATTATAGTCATTTTGGAAATGGGAGGTGGAAGGCATGGCACCTTGAATGACTATTCTAGCCGGATTTGGTCTACTTTGGGAAGAAGGAGGATTAACTCCATGGATGGTTATGACATTGACATGATTGTCTGCATGTTCAATGCGACTTACTAAAAAATCAAAAGCGGTTACGTGATTAGCGTAGTCATAATCCATTGCGTTAGATGATGAGCCTTTTCCTTTATCATGCTTTGGGAAGGGTTCCTGGTACATTTTGAGTTTGTCATTGTTATTACCAGGTTTTGCATTTGCTACCTCAATCTCACCTTTATCAATGAGATCTTATATGTACATCTTCAGTTTCATACACTTTCATGTATAAGGGATTCAAAGTATATCAAATGGATGTGAAGTCAACAATCCTAAATGGAATACTGGAAGAAGTATATATTGAGCAGGCATATGGTTATGCTTTGACTAATGGAAAAGATATGGTGTGTAAATTGCACAAGGCACTATATGGTTTGAAGCAAGCACCAAGAGCATGGTATAAAAGGCTACATTGACACCTGGTAAAGATAGGTTTTTTAGAGAACCAAAGAAGACAACAATATATATCTCAAATCTGAAAGAGATAAGATACTGGTTAGTGAAGTGTTTGTGGATGATATCATATTTGGAGGCAATGATGACATGAGTGATGACTTTACAAATGAGATGAAAAGTGAATTTGAAATGTCTCTAGTGGGAGAGATAACATTTTTCATAGGTTTGCAAATTTAGCAGATTAAGAGTGGTATTTTTATCACACAGTCTAAATATGTGAAAGAGGTACTGAAGACATTTGGAATGAGTGACTGTAAACTAGTTGGGACACCAATGGTTACAGGTTGTAAACTGTCTAAGGAAGATGAAGCCACACTTGTTCATGAAAAGAAGTACAGGTCAATGATAGGGAAATTGCATTATGTTGTTCACAACAGACCAAATATTGCTCATGCAGTTGGTCTAGTTGCCAGATTTTAGAAGAATCCAAAGGAGACACACTTGATAGCAACCAAAAGAATATTCAGATATTTGAAAGGTACTATTGACTATGGTTTATGGTATCTATATGTAGGTAACTTTGATTTAAAGGTTTATACAGATGCAAACTGAGAAGGTAATGTTGATGATAGAAAGAGAACAACCGGTGGTGCATTATTTCTTGGAGGAAACGTGTATCACGGAGCAACAAGAAGCAGAGCTGTATATCACAGTCCACTGCTGAAGCTGAGTATTTTGTAGTGTATATGAACTGTACCCAGACAATCTGGATGAAACACATTCTAGAAGGATTCAAGCTGAAGTTTACAGAACTGGTAAAGATTATATGTGACAACACCCGTGCAATAAATATTTCAAAAAACCCGGTGTTGCATGCTATAACCAAGCATATTGAGCTGAAATATAATTTCTTGAGAGAAAAAGTGCAAAGTAAAGATGTGTTATTGGAGCATGTTTCTACCAAGGAGAATCTTGCAGATATCTTTACTAAACCTCTACCTAAGACTACTTTTGAGTATCTTAGAGGTCAGCTAGGGGTTGTGTCCCTACATGAGGTCAATTGAGCATGATGTAGAATACATTAGTCACAGAGCTAATTGCAGAATCTTACAACAGGATTGTTTTAGAGTGGAGTTATTCCATAGGGGGAGCATCAAGTTGTAGGTTGATGATGCTGAACAGTGAAGTTTGACATTGCATATTTTACTTTCACTTTGGCATTATTGTCAGAGGGGGAGAATAACTATAAGACTATGAGGAGAATTTTATGATTGTGAGAAGATCTATAGCCAGTTACCAGTTGAAGTCATCAAGACTCAAATGAAGGAGAATACATGGTAAAATGTAAACTAGGATTTCTATACACATCATCACAATCAAGGGTATTGATACTTGTATTTCCATCAATGCCAAAGGGGGAGATTGTTGGCATTTGCATGAAGATTGCATTAATGAAATGTTATGTTATCATTGATGTCAATTATAACCGGTAATGATGTTGTAATAATGTTATTTTGTGACCGGTAGGAAGAGCTAGTAAAGGGAACTGCAACCAGTAGGTGAGATTGTGGAGGAAACCCATATTAGTTATGAAGAGGAGAGATCAACTGGTAACCCTACCTGTTGATGTGACCAAACCCTAATTGATGGATCTTGGTGAATTAGTTGTAGTGGTTTATGATCAAATGATGAACGGTAAAGATTATGCCACATATGCATGTTGTATGAGAAGAGTTTCAAATGATTTTTGGTGCATAGAGATAACGATTTTATCTTGGGAATGAGAAGGTTCATTGCATGAAGTGGAAACCACGTGATGAGTTACAGAGTTCAATGAAGCGATGATCAAGGAGTGGTCGAGGTTGTATTTGAGATTGGTGAAAGTCTAATCAGTTTTCTATCTACTAATTCACCCCCCTTCTCAGTAGTTGTCTGAATCCTTATTGATTTGTTGGTGTAAATAATTATTCTTGTTAGATATTATTACACTATACTTAAGAAATGTATTTCATAGTAGTTTGGGTATGAGACACTTGGGTGTTTGTGCCACATTGGGATAGTGTGTGTAGGAGAATTTCCACCTTTTATGGTGTTGATCTTATCTTGTTGTTACATTCCACCTCATGTGGAATATTATATTGTTTCTCCTACCTACCCACACCTATTTCCTACCTACCCTTGTTTCTTATTGATCCACATGTCATGTTTGTGTGCTCACATATCCATATAGCCTTGCCTATATAAGCAGGCTCATCTACATTGTTTGTACGTACAATCAATTCAACATCTTGTAATGATCTAGTTGATCATATTTTGCATCTTGATAGAATATAATTTATTACTATAATCTATTTTGTCTCTCTTATTTTTGCTTTCCATTGCCTCTAGATCTTGGCAAAATCTCACATGGTATCAGAGCCATTAGAGTGTCATTGGTTTGTCAATTGAGAGAATTTTGATGCTATTTGGGGTTGTGTATTTTGGAGCTTTCTATTGCAGGTTATTATTGAAGATTGATGGGTTAAATATGAGGCCACCATTGGATTGAGGAGGTCCAAGAAAGTCAGTTTTTCCTTTTGTTTCATCCAAATTGGACTTCGGAGGCCAAATCTAGAGGCATTTGAAGTTTGAAGCTGTGACAGAAAGTTTTCAGAAATTATAATTTTGCAGACAATTTTCAAATAGTGATATCTCACTCATCCAGACTCCTTTTTTCAAGATTTTTTTGTTTTGTTTTGGGGTATAATTTCATGATCTGTATAGTGGTGCAAGAGTTTTCTGATTTTCAGATACAAGTTTTTCTGAAATCGTGAAATCTCGATTTTTACAACTTTGGAGGCTTCGTTTGGGCTCATATGGACTCCTTTTCAGGTGCCATTTTTTTGAAAGTGTGTAATTTTTTGTCTACTTTCATAATCTACCATTATTTTGCAGTGATTGTGAGTAGAAACTGTACTTTCAGTATTTGGTCATTTTTTGGCCTATTTGGTACTTGTATTTTGCTTGGATCTCAATTTAGATCACTAGCAGTATTTGTTGAAGTCTCTTATATCTCATTTTGAAAAGTTGTAATCATTGAAATTAGAAGTCCACTTTGCCATTATTTGCAAATGCCAACATGATCTTTTTATGGGGGGTCAATTGTTCATTTATATCTCTTGGTGAAATTCCATTTGGAGGCATCTTCATCTGCAATATTCTACAGGGTTTCTTTGTTGGTGGCATCATTTTCATGTTTCCACATTTGAATATTTTATCATGATGTATGCTCTTGCTTGAGAAATGTTGTACTCGCACTATCATAAAGTGCCACACCTCTTTGTATCTTGTTATTGTTGACTATTTGATGTAATCCTCTTGTACATGTAGATTAAGTATATCTTGTGAGACTTGGTGCATGACTCCATTTGAGACTTAGATTGTACACATTTGTGCATGGATCCCATGAGAATTGGATTGTACCGGTATTTCTTCCATTTACAAGTATCTAGATGATGCTCAAAGCAGGTTGTTTCCATGTCTGATCTTCATTTTGTTGCAGCGAGTGATTCATCATTATCGATTTGGTACCTGGTTTTGTCATACTTTGACGTTATTGGTGCAGCATTGGCTCTCTTTCATCCTTATGGGGAGGTATTTTGGTCAACATCATTGGACCATCCTTGTAGGAGATTCAACATTTGAGGGGGGGCTTCATGGTCTCCTCTTCTCTCTTATGGGGGGGGACATATTTTGTTCTTCTCATTCATCATTGAGAGCATTGTGTGCTTTCTTCATCTCTCTTTTGGGGGGGAGTTTTTTCCCATTTGGTTTTTTTCTCTTTCTCTGTTTATGGGAAATTGCATTTGCATTTGTACATGGGTACCTAACATGGCCTCATAGTCGAGACCCATCTTGCATTGCTTAGTTGCATTGTAGACTTAAGTGCATTCCCCTAAGTTGCACTTACGGGGTGGTGTTGGTGTAAATAATTATTCTTGTTGGATATTATTACACTATACTTAAGTTTACTTATGAAATGCATTTCATAGTAGTTTGGGTATGAGACACTTGGGTGTTTGTGCCACATTGGGATAGTGTGTATAGGAGAATTTCCACTTTCAATGGTGTTAAATATGATTAACTGGATCATTACAAGATGTTGAATTGATTGTCTGTACAAACAATGTAGATGAGCCTGCTTATATAGGCAAGGCTATATGGATATGTGAGCACACAAACATGACATGTGGTTGAATAAGAAACAAGGGTAGGTAGGAAATAGGTGTGGGTAGGAGAAACAATATAATATTCCACATGAGGTGGAATGTAACAACAAGATAAGATAAGATCAACACCATAAAAGGTGGAAATTCTCCTACACACACTATTCCAATGTGGCACAAACACCCAAGTGTCTCATACCCAAACTACTATTAAATGCATTTCCTAAGTAAACTTAAGTAAGGTGTAATAATATCCAATATGAATAATTAATTACACCCCCCCCCCCCCTCCCCTTAAGTGCAACTTAGGGGAATGCACTTAAGTCTACAATGCAACTAAGCAATGCAAGATGGGTCCTGACTATGAGGCCATGTTAGGTACCCATGAACAAATGCAAAAGTAATCTCCCATAAATGAATAAAGAGAGAAAAACCCAATGGGAAAAAACCCTCCCCCAAAAGAGAGATGATAAAAGAACACAATTATCTCAATGATGAATGAGAAGAACAAAACATGTCCCCCCCATAAGAGAGAAGAAGAGACCATGAAGCCCCCCCTCAATGTTGAATCTCCTGCAAGGATGGTCCAATGATGTCGACCGAAATGCCTCCCCATAAGGAAGAAAGAGAGCCAAAGCTGCACCAATAATGTCAAAGTGTGACAAAACCAGGTACCATGTCGATGACGATGAATCATCACTGGAACAAAATGAAGATCAGGCATGGAGACAACCTGCTTTGAGCATCATCTGGATACTCATAAATGGCAGAAATACTAGTCCAATCCAAGTCTCACAGGAGCCATGCACCAAGTCTCACAAGATATTCCTAATCTACGTGTACAAGAGGATTACATCAAATAGTCAACAAAGACAAGATACAAAGAGGTGTGACAATTTATGATAGTGAGAGTTACAACATTGCTCAAGAAAGAGAATACATCATGATAAAATATTCAAATGTGGAAACATGAAAATGATGCCACCAACAAAGAAATCCTATAGAATATTGTAGATGAAGATGCCTCCGAATAAAATTTCACCAAGAGATATAAATGAACAACTGACCCCCCATAAAAGATCATGTTGGCACTTGCAAATAATGACAAAGTGGACTTCTAATTTCAATGATTACAACTTTTCAAAATGAGATATAAGAGACTTCAAGAAATACTGCGAGTGATCTAAACTGAGATCCAAGAAAAATACAAGTACCAAATAGGCCAAAAAATGACCAAATACTGAAAGTACAATTTCTACTCAAAATTACTACAAACAAATGGCAGATTATGAAAGTAGACAAAAAATTATGCACTTTAAAAAAAAACGGCACCTAAAAGGGAGTCCATATGAGCCCAAATGAAGCCTCCAAAGTTGTAAAAATTGGGATTTCACGATTTCTGAAAAACCTATATCCAAAACTAAGAAAACTCCTACACCACTATGCAGGTCATGAAATTCTACCCCAAAACAAAAAAAATTGCTCGAAAAAGGAGTCCGGATGAGTGAGATATCACTATTTGAAAATTGCTTGCAAAATTATAATTTCTGAAAAATTTCCGTTGCAGCTTCAAACTTCAAATGCCTCTAGATCTTGGCAAAATCTCACATGATTCATCATACCATCAATGACAACCTAAAGAATGAGATTTGAATGATGAACTAGAATCTAAATGGATGCAACTAAGATCCTAGTTGATTAGATGATCAAAACTATTGATATGAAGATGATATGCAAAATGGAGGTGTGTTTCCAAATTGAAGGATTAAATGATTTAATTAAGTTAAGATGAAGATGAAAATGTTATGGAAATGATATGAAATTAAGCTAAATGATTAATCTAACACATTATATAATCTAAACATGATGAAATTAGGATGACCTAAATGCTTGAGAGAGGCACAATGAGAGCTCCTTGATAACCTGCAAAACCAACTATAATATGGATGCATAAAGTGGATGGATCGTTAGATTGAAGAAAGAGGCTATATTTATAGAGAAAATAGAGAAATGGATGGTTGAAATTGAGCAATCTCAACAAAGGCTAGGATTGAAAGTTATCAATCCATGAGGGGGATTCAATCCAATCCCAAGTTGACAAATGTCAGCTTGAGATGGCTTGAGAGAATGCTAAGCAAGCATTAGATGCTAAGTAAGCATTAGGGATAACCTCAAGAGATGACATCATTGGATAGTGCCATTATCCAAGGGAGCATGCTATTGTCCAAGAGGTAAACTCTTGTGCAAAGTTGAGAGCTGGCCAAAGGGACAACCATCATGGGCTAGGGTGATGTCTTGTAAGAGGAATTAAATGCTCTTTGAAGACTTTGGAGGTTAACTTTTTGAAATTTAGATAACCTTACAAGTTTGGAAGACTCAACAAGTTAACTTGTTGAAGAAGGTAAAGCCTTAAATGCATTTAGAAGACTTTCTTCCAAATTTGGAGAAGTGACTCCCCCAAATTTAGGGATGTGACATGATTAGAAGAATTAGGCTAATTAATGAGGGGTTAGAGGGGTTCTAGAAGACTATTAGCATGCTAATGGGAAATGTAGGAGAATGCAAGTGGAAGAAAATAGGTATTTTAGATAAAATAAAAGATTTATTTTAGCCAAAAGGGGTGCAACTTGCATTTGTAGGATTTTGTAAGTGAGAGGACTATTCACAAATAAATAATGATTTATTTAAATTGAAAAGGATTTTAATCAAAAGTAAATTTAATTAAAAGGAAAAAGAGGTTTTAATTAAATAAATAAGATTTATTCAATTAAATGGCTAAAGGGCACTTAATCAAACCTTAATTTAGTTAATAGGTTAGGCTGGAAGAAAAGGATTTTAATCAAATCTTTAATTTGATTAATAGGCTGATTGGAAGAACATGGATATTAATTAAACCTAGTCTAATTAATAGGCAAATAAATGATGATTAAATGAATAAAATTCATTTAGTTAGTTGTGCAAGTTTTAGGTGTCTACAAGATCCATATTGCATTTGTGGTTTGAAGCATTTCCATTATGTTCATTTAGGGTTTTTACTCCAAACATAGGTTAGTACTTTAGTTTTGCATTCTATCTCATTAGGATCTTACAAAAACATGAGATTCTATGGCACACACACTTTTTAGTGCATTATTGGCTATTTGTGGAGGTGGAAAACACCAAAACAAGGGGTCTAACTAAGGCAAAACCCTATATAGCCACCCATACACTTTTTTCCAACTTGCATGTACATTTGTAGGTTTCTGACAGAGTTGTGATCTTTCGGGAAGTCAGAAACATCAGAGACAGATCCAAATATAGAAGTGGGTCACAAATCTCTGGGAACACTCTGGTCCAGGACCAAAACACCCAGTTCCCTGGTCCTCTACATTCCATGGAAGGTTTTGGCAGTTCAGACTTCCAGGACCTCAATTTGTAGATTCTCGATTCTCAGCTCAATTCTGCAACAAGGACGAGAACGCCCAGTGCCATGGTCCTGCTTAATCAGGCCCAATTTCTTGTACTAGCTGCACGTCAACATTCCCTAGTTAGATTTATAGCCTATGTCTCAATTTTACTTTTGTATCAATACGTTATTCACTATTGTTCTCATTACTCCTATTAGCTTAGTTTGCTTGCGTCCTTCATTTGGCTCATTCCTCTTTCATATCAACAAACAAATGGAAATCCTAAAAGTATTCCTTGACTCTCTTTCACAAGAGGAATTCAAAGTGAATCGCTTCCTTAGGCTCTTTCGCATTCCAATGTGTGAATGAGATTGGGATCATGTCTTAATTTATTCGATTCCATTTTCACCCATCACATATATATACATATATGTGTGTGTGTGTGTGTGTGTGTGTGTGTGTGTGTGTGTGTGTGTGAACACACACACACACACATTATATACATATACATACATATGTATATATATACATATAGACATATATGTATACATACATATATGTATGTATATGTCTATATGTATACATACACATACATATGTATATATATACATACATATGTATGTGTTGGTGTAATTATTTATTCTTATAGGATATAATTGTACTTTACTTAAGTTAACTTAGGATAATGCATCTCATCATAGTTTGGATATGAGACACTTAGGGAAGTGTGCACATAGGGATGATGCTTGTAGGAGAAATTCCACCTTTTGTGGTCTTATCTTGTTACACTCCACATTTGGTGGGTCATCCACCTCTTATGGAATATTATATTATTTCTCCTACCCACCCCTAATTTTTCTTACCTACCCTTATTTCTCATTGAGCCACATGTAATGATTGTGTGCTCACATATTCATTTGGCTTTGCCTATATAAGCAGGCCCATATTCATTGTATTGGTTAATCCAGTTGATCATTTGTATATTGACGAGAATAGAATTTGTTCTTGTCATACTATTGTCTCTTTTATGTGTTTTTCATTGTGCCCTTGATCTTGGCAAAATCTCACATGGTATCAGATCCATTGGGGCTTCATTGATTGGTTTTGGGAGACATCTTGGAAGGCTTCTAATTTTGGATCTGAGGTACTGCGCATTTTGGAGGCATCCTAGAGCATTTTTGACCTCACCATTGCATCCAGGAGGCTGTTTCCATAAAAATTGAGTATAAACTCAACCTATTTTGGCGAAAGTCAAATTTTGGGTGTTGGAGGAATGTTTTACCCAATTCGGGTAGTACGAAAAAAAGGGTTTTTCTATAGGGGCCGTACCACCTGCTGCCACCACCAATAGCCGTATGCTATGGTCCCGCTAGCAACTATGCCGCCAAACTCTGTAGCTCCTCGACCTCCACAACCCATTGATTGCTAGCCTCGACAGCTCGCCGACCGCTCACCGCCGGTCTCGACACCGCAACCCATCGGCCGCTCCCTGCGGCTCCGACACCAATCACCGACCATCGGCCAGTCACCGGCTCTGACCACAAAGCCACCGCCGGTGACCTGCCACTATGTTGCCACATCTCCCTCCAGTGAACCCACGTCCGCCATGTGGCAGAAGGCCATTGGCCCCTAGGAAAAAAATCTAACACGTCACCTGCCTAGTTGGCCACCACGTCAACATATCTTTACAGCCAGGGAGAAGGGTGCAATGACCATTTTGACGGTCATATGACCATGGAATTTAACACAGTGAATTGCTGACATCAACATCTTTTTGAAAATTTTAGACCCCTCTTCGTTGAGCAGTTTGGTTTTTTGAGTAAACTTTGGAGGCTCATAACTTGCTCAATTTTGCTCCTTTTTGGGTGCATTTTTTTTTATTTGGGCTAATTTTTTGTGCTCTTCGCAGTGGTGTGGTTATTTTCTAATTTTGGTGCACAGGTTTTTTAGAATTTTCAGATTCTCTCAGCAGTACATGTCCAATCCTCAATTTTGCAACTTCAAAGGCTTTGTTTGGGCTCATACGACCTCCTTTTCATATGCTATTTTTTTGAAAGTGCATATTTTGTCGTCTACTTTCATAATTTATCATCAGTTTGTAGAGAATTTGAGTGGATATTATACTTTAAGATATTGGTCTTTTTTGGCCTACTTGGTACTTGTAATCTGCTTGGATCTTAGTTTAGATCTCTTACATTATCAATTTGAGTCTCCTTTGGCCTCTTTGAGGCAGTTGTAAAGTTGAAATCAGAAGTCCACTTTGCCATTTTTTGCAAGTGGCCCATTGTACACACACTAAGTATAAAGTGCCAAATCATCATTTGAGTGAATTTGGGGGAGGGTGTCTTGTGTGATTGTGCCTCTCTTTCCTTGTGCTCTTTCATTTTTGTTGCTACGAGTCCTCATATATTTCCACCTTTAACTCCACACAACTATGCATCTTGGAAAATTAAAGCATGGAGCAAACTAATGGAAAAATGACTCATGCATTACATGGATGGAACGATATCAGCACCAATAGATCCTAAGGCTGATCCTAATGATCAATTAGAATGGCTCACTAAAAATTGCATGGCTCTTGGAACTTTGTGTAAGTATGTATCAGATGACCTCATTTTTCACATTGAGAAGTGTTCTACAATCAAAGAGGCTTAGGAATTTTTTCAGAAATTGTATGGTCAAGTTGATGAAATCAGAGGTTACAAGATTGACAATGAGCTCACCAACTTGGATCCCAAGAGTTTTGATACAATCCAATATTATGTCACCAAAGCAAATGAGCTAAGAGAAAAGCTTAAGGATTGTGGAATTGACAAAAAGGATGCTCAGTTGATATTCAACTTATTGGACAAGCTTTCACCTGAATATGCAACATTTGTTTCTAGCTTCCAAACTCATTGTTTGACAGTTGGGAGTTCCTACACTATGCCTACATTTGATGCTTTCATAGAAATGTTGATGTTGGAACAATCTAAGTTGTTGAACATGGGGATTCTCAAGTCTTCAAAGTCCAAGGATTTGGTGGCTAATCAAGGGAGTTAAGGGAGTCAAGGAAAATATTCCAAGAAGAAGAAGAAGCAATCTAAGTCAAAGACACAACAGGAAAAAGGAAAATCATCCTCACCATCACAAGGTGATTTTTCATCCTCTTCCAAGAAGGGGAATCCACCTAAGAAGGATAAACCAACTTGTGCTTGTTGCAAGAAGTATGGCCATGATGAGCATCGATGCCACACCAAGCAAGTTGATAAGTTGACACATCTCCTTAAGAAGAACAACATCAATTTGCCTTCCGCCTATGACAAGAAGGAATCATCTCCTTCTACCTCACAGTCTAAGGGAAAAGGGCAAGCATTTGTGGCTAAAATAGGTTCTTGACAGCAGTGGATACTCGACTCGGGTGCCTCATATCACATGGGTTCTACAAAGGATCAATTTTTTTCATTGGAGCCATCAAAGGTACCTCACATTTACATATGTGATGATACACAAGTTGAGGTTGAAGGGAAAGGTTCAGTTGACATGGATGATGGAACATTTGAGAATGTTCTTTATGTTCCTAACTTGTCTACCAATCTTCTCTCTATCTACCAAATCACTCACTATGGGAATGGGAAAAAGGTTGAGTTTACACCTAATTCATTTTTGGTAAAGGACTTGATAATGATGCCTTGGTAGCAGTGGGACAAGTCAATGACAACTCAGGACTTTATTCATTCTCCCACTTTGTGCCAAGTTCTCCTTCTAGGGCCTTTCTTACTCATTCAAATTCAAAAAGTAAGCTATGATATGAGCAGTTTGGTCACCTCAACTACTGCTATCTTCAGCAGCTTAGCACTAAAGACATGGTCACAGGTCTACCTCGAATCAGTTTTTCAGAGGGTGTATGTTCAGGGTGTTCCATGGGCAAGAATCTCAAGGAGAAGTTTGATAAGGGGAAAGCTTGGAGAGCTTTGTAAGTTCTTCAACTTGTTCACAACGATGTAGAAAGTCCATTTCCATCACCTTCATTTAGTAAGGCCTGCTATGTCCTCACCTCACTGATGACTACTCTCGCTTCACTTGGGTCTATTTTCTTGTTCATAAGAGTGAAATGTTTGATAGATTTCTAGACTTCAAGGCTCATGTGGAGAAGCAATTAGGGAAAGTGGTCAAGATTCTTTGCATAGATAATGGAAGGGAATATGTGAACAAAAGACTTGAGGATTTTTGTACATTTGAGGGGATTGATCTTCAGCATTCCATTGCCTACACTCCACATCAAAATGGAGTTGCAAAATGCAAGAATAGAACTCTCAAAGAAATGGCTAGCTGTATGAGACATGCACATTCTCTTCATCCCGCCTTTTGGGTAGAGGCTATCAGTTGTGCCACACACATCCAAAATCGGGTTCCTCACAAAGCTTTGACAGGTATTACTCCTTTTGAGGCTTGGGCTGGTAGGAAACCGATTGTGAGATATTTCAGAGTCATTGGGTGTCTAGCATGGGCTCGCATTCCTCCACAAAAACGCAAGGCATTAGAACCTCAGAGTCAACCTTGCATTTTTGTTGGATATCTGGAGGGTGTTAAGGCATATTGATTAATGGATCCTGAGACACATGAGGTGTTTATTGAGAGGAGTGTTCATTTTGAGAAAATCTCTCCTAGCTTAGCCTTCCTTCCTCCTCCACCTTCCTCCATTGTGGATAGTGATGTGAGTGATTTAGATGATGAGACTCCTTCAACTCTGAGTTGTAGGGTTGCACCTCTATAGGGTCCACTTGCAGTTGAGGAGCCTCATTCTCCACCTCCACCTCCACCTTGTTGGGCTTGACATACACTTGAGTAAGTGGGTTCTCTTGTTAGGGATCCTTCAGATACACGAAGGACTCAATCACAACATAAGGACCTTCCACATGCATACATTACTACCACTTCTGATCCACATACATTTCAGGAAGCATCAGGGGTTCCCGAGTGGGACCAAGCTATGGAGGAAGAGTATAGTTCCTTGATGAGGAACAACACATGGGAGTTAGTCCCTCTCCCTAAGGGGAGAAAGGTGGTTCAATGTAAGTGGATCTATCAGACCAAGTTTGCAATTGATGGTATTGTGGATAAGTATAAGGCTTGACTTGTTGCGAAAGGTTTCTCTTAGTTCTAGGTGTTGACTATACTGAGACCTTTGCGCCCATAGCCAAGATGAACTCCATTCGCTTGACACTTGCTATTGCTGCAACTCATGGTTGGGCTATACATCAAATGGATGTGAAGAGTTCTTTTCTTCATGGGGATCTTGATGAGGAGATATATATGGAGCAGCCACAGGGTTTCATCTAGGATTCTTCCTTGGTTTGCATACTGAGGAAATCTCTCTATGGCCTTAAGCAGGGCCCAAGGGCTTGGTACGCCAAGATGGATTCCTTCCTTCTCTTAGCAGGGTTCACCAGGTGTCATTCCGATCCGAATGTCTACCTTTTGTGACAGGATGACTCACACTTGATACCTGTGCTCTATGTTGATCATTTGATCATTACAGGGAGCACCTCATCCATCATTAGCAATGTCAAATCTGCTTTGCATGACAGATTTGCTATGACTAACTTGGGTCTTTTGCACTGCTTTCTCGGGATAGAGATTTCACAGTCATCTTCTGGGATTACTCTTTCACAGCTCAAGTATGCTCTTGATCTACTTGGATGCTTTCACATGGCTGATTGTAAGCCTACATAGACTCCCTTTCTTTTAGGAGTCAAGCTTGAGGCTAGGTGCTCTTCTCCACCAGTTGATACCACATTGTATCATCAGCTTGTGGGTAGTCTCATCTACTTGAATCACACATGCCTTGACATTTCATTTGCGGTTGGCATGGTTTCTTGCTTCATTCAGGAACCACACGAGCTTCATTGGAAAGCCGCCAAATGCATCCTACACTACATACATGGTACACATAATTATGGGATTCACTATGCAACAGGCACATGACTTTGCTTGGTTGGATACACTGACTTCAATTGGGTTGGTGATCTTTATGATCGTAAGTCTACTTTTGGTTGCAACTTCCACCTTGGTTCGGGCCCCATTTGTTGGCAGAGCAAGAAGCAACATGCTATTTCTCTCTCTTCGACTGAGGCTGAGTATCGAGGGGCTGTTAACGCAGTGACTGAGACTATGTGGCTTCAGCATATTCTCACAGAGTTTGGTTCCTCCACTCCATGACCGATAGTTCTACATTGTGACAATCATAGTGTTATTGCCATCTCAAAGAACTCGATCCAGCATCAGTGGACCAAACACATCGAGATTGATATGCACTACATTCGAGAGTTGATTCAGGAGAAGGTCATTGATTTGCAGTATTGTCCTACAACGGAGTAGGTTGTAGACATATTCACCAAACCCTTCACCGAGAGTAAGTTCCAGCAATTGTGAGCTCTCTTGGGGGTGTGAGATATCTCATTAGGGGGGGTCAGTTGACTTCTCCTTCCTCTCTTATGGGGGGGACTTTTTCCTCTTTGAGGTTTTTTTGTTCTTCTTTGAGAGTCTTTTTTACATTTTTCTCTCTTTTGGGGGGCATTTTTTCCTACTGGGTTTTCTCCCTTTCTCCATTTGTGAGAGATTTCATTGCATAAGTTTGCTTGCATTTGCATATTGTACATGGGTACCTATCATGGTCTAGTAGCTGAGACCCATCTTGCATCGTTGAATTGAGTCTTGATTCCCCTAAGTTGCACTTAAGGGGGGGTGTTGGTGTAATTATTTATTCTTATAAGATATAATTACACTTTACTTAAGTTAACTTAGGATAATGCATCTCATCGTAGTTTAGATATGAGACACTTAGGGAAGTGTGCACATAACGATAATGCTTGTAGGATAAATTCCACCTTTTGTGGTCTTATCTTGTTGTTACAGTCCACATTCGGTGGGTCATCCACCTCTTGTGGAATATTATATTATTTCTCCTACCTACCCCTAATTTTTCTTACCTACCCTTGTTTCTCATTGAGCCACATGTAATGATTGTGTGCTCACATATTCATTTGGATTTGCCTATATAAGCAGGCCCATATTCATTGTATTGGTTAATCCAGTTGATCATTTGTATATTGACGAGAATAGAATTTGTTCTTGTCATACTATTGTCTCATTTATGTGCTTTTCATTGTGCCCTTGATCTTAGCAAAATCTCACAGTATGTATATATATACATACATATAAATGTATTTATATATGTATATATACATACATACATATATATGTATATACATACATACATATATATGCATATGCATACATACATACACACATGCGCACACACACACACACAACCTTCTCTCCTTCTCTAACTCTTCCTTTGTGTATATATATATACATATACATGTATGTATATATGTATATGTATATGTATATATATACATACATATACATATACATATATATACATACATATATATATACATACATACATATATATATACATACATATGTATATATATGTACACACACATATATGTATATGTATATATACATATGTATATGTATGTACATATATATATATGTATGTATTGTAAAGCGGAAAATCGCGATCGAACCCTAGTTGCTCTCCCCTCTTCCAACTCCAAGGAGAGAGAAGGGAGATTCGCTAGGGTTGATGGTTTTCACTTAGGGAAGAGACTTTACATTCAAAAGAGGGGTTGAAATCCACAAGATCCAATCCCACGCAATGCAAGATTGGATGCTAAATGAGTTTCAAGGGTTATGACAGCAAGGCTACCCTCTTTTGTAAAGAATGTGCATAGAAGAATTAAGCTAGGAATGCATAGAAAGTGACAAAGATTCGCTTTATAAACTGAGATAGGGATATAGGATGAAGCTGCGGACCTGGAATTAGCAGTAAAATGTCGATACGGCGCTGTCCTGCAAATTTGAGCAAAAGTTGTCAGGATGATGGCGCCCGGCGCCACGGTCCTCCGAAAAATCCGTGAAACGAAGGGGGATCTATTCATCTCTGCACAAGGATTCCAGATCTTCAATTTCAGCCGCGTACCTGCAACCTACACACAGAAAAGCGAAGACGATTGGGGGGTTAGGGATTAGGGGTTTGCCTTTAGGTCAAACCCCAGTTTTGGAATTAACCAAGAAATGAGCAAGTGCTGTAAATGTAAATGACTGTAAAACAAGTACTAATACCTTGTTCTAAGGATGTTTGTATCCTTATGTGTGAAGGTATAGATGTTGCATGTTGTTGTAGTATGTTGTATGTAGTATGTAGTAAGTGATCTCCTCTTCAATGGTTGAATCCTTGTCTTGAATGCAACACTTAGCCTTGAATGGAGACTTGAAATGATCAATTGCTTGAAGGAATGCTTGAATGCTTGAGTATAGTTTCCATGCCTTTTCCATCATATCGAATGAAAGAGGAAAATGTAGTTTATATACTTGTCAATTAGGGCTGATAGACTGATTTTCCCGACCTTAGGCCGACCAGGAAAGTTTATTTTCCAAATTGCAAACAAAAAGACCCGAAGTCCAAAGGAGACCGAGCCCAAAATAGGACCCAGGGACCAGGGCACTGGGTGCCCTGGTCCTGAAGGACCAGGGCACTGGGTGCTCTGGTCCCACCTCTCGGGACAGTAGGGTGCAAGGAGGTTCAGGCCAGGGTGCTTGAAAAATGCAGTTTTCAGTGTCGTAATCAGGTTTTGGGGTCTCCATTCAGGTTGCGTGTTGCGTCGCCATCGTGAAGACCGAAATGCAGTCGAAATTGCAAGTGTCACAATTTTAGGACGGTACATTTAGCCCCCACTTTAGCGGGAGTATAAGCGTACGCTCATACTTCCGGTAAAGTACAAGGAAACAACATTGAAAGACTTTCACCACGTCAAGGAGGCAAGACACACCAAGCCCCCAGTGGACTAAGGATCTTACGACTTCGATTGACAAAGTAAAAGGGAAGATAACGAGGGAGAACCATGACTGTCAGTAGTAAGGTTCCCTCACTATGAGTCATGCAAGAAAGATATCAAAAATTTTCAAGGCAAAGCTAAATTTGTCAAGAAATTTTCAAGTATCTTGAAAAGATATGAATGGGATGTATGCCCCCCTACGTTAAAGCGATCGCACACGCCTCACCGGGGGTGATTGCTTTAAGGTAGTGATACATATAAGAAATGAGAAAGGAAAGGAGCACGTTATGACAAGGATTTAGCCCCCAAGTGTGAGATAAGCCCAAGGATAATAGCCACAAAACACAAAGCACAAGGTGACTTCACTTTCCTCGGGGTCAGTATGCTGTATGATAATTCATGTATATATATCATATGTATGTATGCATAATTGTTCTTCATTCCCCAATCAAGGAAGGTCACCTAGAAGAAGGGAACACATGTGTCTTTTGAGTCAACATGAGAGAGATCGAGAGATCTCAATGCTTTGCATCGTCCTCAAGTAGACAACACTAAGGACAACAAATAGAAGAATGGGAATAACATATAGAAGAAGTAACACAAGAGAGGAGGAGAGAATCTACTATGCTAATGTAACTAGTCTAGCACATCATCTACCCCTCGATCTTGCTGATCAATGTTTCGGGAAGGCAGGGAACACGCTAGAGGAGGAACATCCAACACAGCAGATGGAGCTATCACAAGATCCAAACAAGGGCTATGTTCATGTTCCGAGCCACGTTGTTCTTGTCTAGGAGCTAGGATAAGTGCTTTAAAAAATTCATTAGATAAATGGTTATCAATATCAACAAGTTCATATTCACTATCAGAAGCAAGAGAAGTAGCATTTTCATCATGAATAACATTTTCATCTATATCATCATCAAGATTTATAAAAATAGGATCTTTAACTCGCACAGGATCAAGACCATCATGCATCTTATGTTTAGGAGATTTTGGAGAAAATGGAATAATGCTTGTTGAAGGTGTTTTTGGAGATTGCAAAGTTTGAGAAGCAGTTGCCTGAGCTCTAAGACGATGCTTTCGTCGGCGTTCACGTGTAGAACGATTTCGTCTAGTCTTAGTAGGAAGTGAAGAAGATTGAGGAGGAGGAATGTTCTCATCCTTATCACTTGGGTGTTTAGGTTGTGGTCTCTTAGGCTGAACAATAGGAGAAGAGGAAGGTCTCTTCTCTCCATAAGAGGAAGGAGGAGGAACTGCTCCATATAAAGGAGGAATATTTGGTTTTGGAAGGAGACCAAGTCCATCATGACGAGGAGGTATAGGTCTACTCTTAGAAGGTTTATTAGGCATAGACATAATCACATCCATGGGAACAGGCTGGGAATCTTCTTGAGGAAAGACATTAGTTTTATCTTTCAAAGGAAGAACTTCCTTCTCAAGAATGATAGGAATATCAAGTTTAGGTGTTCTAGGTTCACTTAAAGATAGGATCATATCTGTTTTCCACTTTTGATAAGATTTGAAAAGATGATCACTTCGCAGAGGAAGAGATTGGAATTGTTTAGGCCAAAAGTAATCAATAGGAACGCTAGAAGCTCTTTTAGCTGGTTTAAAGAGACTATGATTGACAGTAACAACTTCACCATTATGGGGAAATTTCAAACACTTATGTATAGGAGAAGCAATAGCTTTCATGGAAGATAGCCAAGGATAGCCAAGCTTCACACAAAATTGTTCGGAAGATGGAATAATAGCAAAGTTCACATCAAGGGATTTGTTATGGACCTCAATAGGCAATGTAATAGAACCAATTGCAGGAGAAGAAAATGCATCAAATAATTTCACAATCACATCTGTTTTGTCATAAATCACTTGATTCAATTACAAAGTAAAAAGAAATTCTTAAGTAATAACATTAACCATGCACGAAGGATCAATAAGCACTCCACGGCAAGGTGTATTCTTGACTTTTGCAACTATGTATAAAGGACCATTAGGTACCCTAATGGTTTCACTAGAATCAAATGTGATGGAAGGTTCTTTAGGGTTTTCTTGCTGCTCTACAAAGTTAATCACATTCGGAGCCATAGACACAAGACCAGCAGATGAGAGAGAGGAATCATTAGCCTCAATTGCATTAGAGGTATGAGAAGGTAATGGATCAGTGAAAATCTGAAGATTTTGGTTAGGAGGAGCTACAGATGTATTGCCTTTATCATTCACTCCAGAAACAAAAATAGTATTATTATCAATCAAATCTTGAATTTTACCCTTTAAAGAAAAACATTTTTCAGTATCATGCCCAGGCTGACGATGAAATTGACAAAAAGATTTGTTATCAAAATAAGGTGAAGTAATCTTTACGGGATCAATTTGTCTTATAGGAGGAAGAGTAAGCACATTTTGTTCCAATAACTTATTCATAATACTATGCAATGATTCATTCAAAGGAGTATACTTTCTTTCTTTCTTGAAAAATTTAGAAATAGGAGGCACACCTGATGCTGCATTCACATTGTTGTTGATGATGTTTTCATTGAATTTGATGGAATCTCTGTTCAGTTTAAACTTTCCAAATGGTTGTTGACTGCTATCACCCTTATCACTCAGAGCCATAGGATGTGATTGTTCCATTTGACTCACAGTCAGTTGATAATTGTGAAGAGTTGCACACAACTGTTGGAAAGAAGTAAACTCAGAAAATAGAAGTTTGTCTCGAATATCTTTTTGTAAATTAGAAATAAAGATTCTTTGAATATCATTGTCAGGCATTGGAAAAGAAATTTGAGCATACAAATGCTTATATCTACCAATGAAATCAGTCACTTTTTCTTTAACACCTTGTTTACAATGCATTAAATCAATCAAAGTAACTTTAGGACTTATATTGTTTTGAAATTGTTGAATGAAAGCATTTGCAAGTTGTTCGAAAGAAGTAATAGAATAGGAAGGCAACGAGCAATACCATTGTATGGCTTTGTCTCTTAATGTTCTAGTGAATAGTTTTGCAAGCAACCTTTGGTCATAAGCAAAATCAGTACATATTGTTTGAAAAGTCTTAACATGCGTTAGAGGATCACCTTTACCATTATAAAGCTCCAAATGCGGAATTTCAACATGTTTAGGAGGAATAGCTCGAACAATGTCAAGAGAAAGTGGGCTCGCAACATCAAATGTGGGCACACTAAACTTAGATTGATTCATAGAGGCAATTTGTTGCTGTAAAGAAGAGACAGTTTGTGCAAGATTGTTAATGGTCGCTTCAGTCGAAGAATTCATATTAGATGTGTTAGATTGAGATGGAGGTGTTATGTTATTGAAGGAAGGCAAAGAGTAAGGTGGTGGGACTCTATGATAGTCAATTATAGGGGATGATTGGACAAGAGGAACACTACAAGGAGGAATGGAATGGTTAAATGAATTGCCCCCTTGCATCACGTTCATTTGTGGAGATATAATAGGGACACTCATTGAAGGAGTGAATGAAGAAATCAAATTAAATGAAGGAAGAGGGTTAATTGAAGAAGAAGGATTACCCCCATGACTTGTGATCACAGGAGGAATGTCTTGTGTAGAAGTAGCCATTATGTTTGATGTAAAGGTAGGTATGCTAGCAATAGAAGTCATCAAAGGAATAGAATGATTGACTTGAGTAGGAGGTTGTGTATAACCTAAGGTTTCGGCACAACTTTTCATAGGCATCACATTTGAATCCACAATGTGTGCAATACCACGCAAAATATCAATTCCATTCTTATCACTTTGAAGCATACGTTTTAGACCCTCAATTAAAGGAAGAGCTTGACTATCGGGGTATTCATGAGACATCCATTGTCGAAAATCATCAAATTGGTTATCCAATTTTGAAAGTTGTTCTACAGAAACCTCATGGAGAGCTTCTTCATCATTAGGAGGATTAGAGGAATTACCCATGTCCTCGTTAAAAAGGCTATTCAAATTAGGTTCCATCTCCTCGGTAATTAAACCTTGGAAAGACTTAATTCTACGGCTTCGTCTAACGGGAATAGTGGAAGTAGGGCTTATTGTTGTAAAACTCATGCACTAGAAAGGAAGAGGAAATTTTGAATTTAGAGGTAGCAATTTTCAGTAAAATCAGCCAATCTTCTGGATTTAAGCTGTTAAATGCAATCACGACAGTCTCCCGAAATTTCGAAAAAAATGTCCGAGACCGTGGCGCTCGGAGTGCAACACGGTCCTTGCAACTTTTTTCAAAATTTGCAGGGATGAAAGGTATGATGATTTTAAAGCTAATCTGAAAAAATTGAGTGATTTTACGATCTGTAGGTAGGCCAAATTAAAGTTGCAATCTCAAAATTGAACCCTACCAAGATTGTCGAAAAATGCAAAATTTGAATTTTGAAAAAGAGAGGGAAACTGAAATTTTGAATTTTATGATTTTAGAGGGAATATTAAGAGCAATGCAAATTTTGAAATTCAAAAATTGACTCAATTTCAGGCAAAATTCAATTTTGAAAGTGGAAATTAAAGTTGTTGTAATTAAGCACTTAATTTCAAAAGTCACAAATTGTAAGAATTTGAATAAAGCACTGAAATTTTTAATGAATGCAAACACACTTTTCAGATTTAGGACAGTAAGAACACAATTTTGACACAAAATTTCAGTTTCAATGTTTTTTGAATGTTTAAAAGCCTTAATCCAAGCAATCACAAGACCAAATTTGACTGTAATTTTGAAGGTGTTATAATTGATAAAATCAGCCAAAATTCTGGATTTTAGCAGGAAAATACAGTAAGATCTAGCTCCCGAAATTTCGGAAAAAATGTCGGGGACGATGGCGCTCGGAGTGCACACGGTCCTCGCAACTTTTTCCCAAATTTTCAGGGATGAAAGATATTGTGATTTTATTGCGGAATTCAAAGTTATAGCTGATTTGGAGATGTTTTGATCAGTGAAATTATCAGTCAAAGGTTGAATCAAGAAGGTTTCAAAAATTAGGGTTTTGACACTTAACCACTTAATTTTCAAAATTAAAGCATAGATATGAATTGATAATTTGTAATAGAAGGATAGATCTGAAACAAGCATTAACATTTAGACATTTCACAAGCTTAATTACTAAAAAGAAAATTTAGGGTTTTTATGCAATCACCTCTAAAATTTTGCAAAAGATCAAACATGGAAATGTAATCAATTTTTTCAGATCTAAGCATGAAAAATCAGAAAGGATGTTCACGTCGGGTTCACCAAAATGTAAAGCGGAAAATCGCGATCGAACCCTAGTTGCTCTCCCCTCTTCCAACTCCAAGGAGAGAGAAGGGAGATTCGCTAGGGTTGATGGTTTTCACTTAGGGAAGAGACTTTACATTCAAAAGAGGGGTTGAAACTCACAAGATCTAATCCCACACAATGCAAGATTGGATGCTAAATGTGTTTCAAGGGGTTAAGACAGCAAGGCTACCCTCTTTTGTAAAGAATGTTGATAGGAAGATTAAGCTAGGAATGCATAGAAAGTGACAAAGATTCGCTTTATAAACTGAGATAGGGATATAGGATGAAGCTGCGGACCTGGAATTAGCAGTAAAATGTCGATACGGTGCTGTCCTGCAAATTTGAGCAAAAGTTGTTGGGACGATGGCGCCCGGCGCCACGGTCCTCCGAAAAATCTGCGAAACGAAGGGGGATCTGTTCGTCTCTGCACAAGGATTCCAGATCTTCAATTTCAGCTGCGTACCTGCAACCTACACATAGAAAAGCGAAGACGATTGGGGGATTAGGGATTAGGGGTTTGCCTTTAGGTCAAACCCCAGTTTTGGAATTAACCAAGAAATGAGCAAGTGCTGTAAATGTAAATGACTGTAAAACAAGTACTAATACCTTGTTCTAAGGATGTTTGTATCCTTATGTGCGAAGGTATAGATGTTGCATGTTGTTGTAGTATGTTGTATGTAGTATGTAGTAAGTGATCTCCTCTTCAATGGTTGAATCCTTGTCGTGAATGCAACACTTAGCCTTGAATGGAGACTTGAAATGATCAATTGCTTGAAGGAATGCTTGAATGCTTGAGTATAGTTTCCATGCCTTTTCCATCATATCGAATGAAAGAGGAAAATGTAGTTTATATACTTGTCAATTAGGGCTGATAGACTGATTTTCCCGACCTTAGGCCGACCAGGAAAGTTTATTTTCCAAATTGCAAACAAAAAGACCCGAAGTCCAAAGGAGACTGGGCCCAAAATAGGACCCAAGGACCAGGGCGCTGGGCGCCCTGGTCCTGAAGGACCAGGGCGCTGGGCGCTCTGGTCCCACCTCCCGGGACAGCAGGGTGCAAGGAGGTTCAGGCCAGGGTGCTTGAAAAATGCAGTTTTCAGTGTTGTAATCAGGTTTTGGGGTCTCCATTCAGGTTGCGTGTTGTGTCACCATCGTGAAGACCGAAATGCAGTCGAAATTGCAAGTGTCGCAATTTTAGGACGCTACATGTATATATATGTATGTCTATAAATATATATGTATGTACACACACACATATATGTATATATCTGTATACATATGTATATATATATATATGTATATATGTACATATGTATATATATATATATTTTGGCAATTTGGTGGAATTGATTATGTGTTGCATTAAAATTTTGTCATTGATGTAAACAATAGCTGTTTGGATGATTTATTAGTATCCTTCCAATCCCGGTAGGATGAGTGGTTTCTGGTTGGTTTGGATCCGACATGATCCGACATGCTTCGGTATGGTTTGGCTATGGAATTGTCTTGTTCATAATACTCATGTTCATATTTAGTAAGTTGGTTTTGGTCTGGTGATCAGATGCTATCTTGTTTGCTTGGAATCTTGGCTTGTGGTACTGGCAAGGGTTTCATTGGCAGAATGTTGTTGAAGATCTTTGATGATATGCATAAGTGGTATTGGTGCAGCTTCTGGTGGAGATTCAAGATGCTAATGGTGATCATGTTCGAGACTTGGAAGATGGAGATCATTGCTTTAGCGTGTGGACCTATATTGGGTCCCGGTTGATCTAGGTTATGGACTGGCTTAATGTAACGTGTGGATTGGACTTCTTGATATGTTTCCAAGATGTCATATGTGTTCAATATTGTTTGTTTGGTCTAAGGCCGACATGTTTTGTAATTATGTAATTGGTTTATTGTCTGGTGGCTGACCTGATTATTTATGGTCGAGGGTTTGTATATATATGATGTAAGATCTCATTGTAGATCATCATGGTATGGGATATGGATATTTAAAATGTGAATAATGTAATATCATTCAGGCAGATGATTTGGTCGATAATTGGAGATAGAGTTGGTTTATGTAAGAGGATTTAGTCCTCTGGTATTGAGCTTAACCAGAACTGTACTCAGGCATAAGAGATGCTATCATTGTAGTTCATTCATTCTTCTGGATTGTTGTCTAGATTTTTATGTAGTCAGTGAGGCTCATTTTGTGATGAGCAGTATGCTCTAGGCTATTGGCCTTCTTGCAAGTAGAGGCTCCTCAATTGTAATTCACATACTTATTGCAGAAGTATTATTCGATTGTGGGTAGGCTTCCCACTGTGGTTTTCCCCTTTACCGGGTTTTCCACGTATAAATCTTGGTGTCATGTGGATGGTATTTATTCTCTGATTATTGTTTATGCTTAATTAGTTTAACTACTATTTTGGTATTTGGTTTAAGCAGTCTGGTATTAATGTTTTGAGTTCCGGTATTAAATTTTTAATTGCTAAATGTTCTGGTAATCTGTGACAACAGATTCACCCCCCCCCTCAATTGTCTTCCGGTTATTTGAACTGTCTAACAATTGGTATCAGAGCTTTGGTCCTCTCTACAGAAAGCTTAACTTCTTGAGGAAGATCCTATGGCGACTAACAGTTCAAGTTCATCCAATTAATCTGGACCTATCTTTCATAGAGATATTCCTAGGCTTGATGGAACAAATTACACAATATGGAAGATTCAGATGCAAACTCATCTGAGATGTCTTGGCAAAGAGATTTGGGAGATCACACAGAATGATGTTACACGTTATAATCCGACATCTGACAATCCTCCTCCGACAAACCTGGATAAGGAGCTTGAGAATGATTGTAGAGCAAGAGAAGCCCTCTTGTGTGTACTTTCTGATCAACAAATAATGGGATTATCTGACAAATCATCTAGAAAGGCTATATGGGATAAGTTGGAGACTCTTAATGAAGGTGACCCTATAGTGAAAATTGTTAAACTTGATGGTTACTAGGTGAGATATGAAAACCTAAAGATGAAAGGATTATTGCTTTTATGGATAGAGTTAATGAGATTGTTATGGGAATTTAATGTTGCGGTGGATCTCTGAGTGAAGATAAAATAGTTTCTAAAGTTCTTAGAGATTTGCCACCGACTTACAAGATGAAGGGTACTACTATTAATGAGTTGAGAACAATGGCTAATACATTTGTCAATAGAGATACTTTGGTTGGGAAATTATTTTCTTTTGAGCTTGAAGAATTTGGACCTTCTGGAGCTGTGAAGTCTAAACTTGCTTTTCATGCATCTACATCATCAACCAACAAGCAAGATTGGAAAGATTTGTATGCAAAATAATTGGATGATATGAAGAGTGAAGATGAAGAATTTGAGCAACTTGAAGCCCTATTTGCTAGAAGAGTACCTAAAGGACCGATAGGAAGTAAGTATGAGGGAAAAGCACCTTTTAAATTTTTTGCATGTAATAAGGTATGTCATTTTGCATCTAGATGTCCTGAAAGGAATTCAAGATTTGAAGAAAGAGTTAGAAGATCTTTTAAGCCTAACCCTGGATATCCAAACAAGTATAAGTACAGGAAAAACATAGAGAAATAATTCTACATAGCGGATGAGGAAGGTATTACCAACTCTAATGATGTACTGACAGAAGACTCTGCTAGTGGTTCTGACAATGGAAAGGAATGGGTGTTCTTGGCTATTAAGGAAGATGATTAGGTACCGAAAGGGAAGCAACCTGAAGAGAAGACCCTTGCTACTAAAATTGAAGACTGTAAGGATGAATGGGCAATAGACAATGGATGTTAACATCATATGACTGGAGATAAAAGGAAGTTCCTATCTTTGTAATATTTTGATGGCGGTATGGTTAGATTTGGAGATGATAAAGCATGTATGATCAAAGGAAAAAGGGACTATATCATTGGATGAAGCATAACCTTGATAATGTTTATTATGTTGAAGGTTTAGGTATAATCTTTTGAGTGTAGGTGAATTGGTGGATAAGGGATTTCAATTACAATTTAAGGATAGAAAACACAAGATTATTAACCAATCTGAATTGGAGATTGCAATCGGTACACAAACTTGTTGGTAAACAGATCTGTCACTTCAAAATGTTCTACTATGTTCCCAATGGAGGAGTGATAAAAGGTTCCCAACAGTTGGATAGACTATTCTTTGAAACATGATCTTCCTCTGCGTTTGAGAGGGGCAACTCCCTCGTATGATAGGGGTATTTGTATTTTTGTACGTATAATTAACTTGAAAAGAAAAAGGGGAAAATAACTAAAAATGGAATTTAAAGAAATCTACACAACAAACATACGATTGCCACTCAAATTTCATTGACTTCTAACCTTATCACTATCAACTCTAGACTATGCATAAGAAGATAGTGAAACAAAACATTAGGTTTGCATAACACCAATATATTCCAGAGATACCAAATAAAACTATAATGTTATATGACCATTGTCTTCATGAAACTGGGAAAGTAATTTGCAAGCTTTGTTATTTCAATATCACACGATGGTTGCATAACATTGAGCAAATGAATACTTAACAACCATGGAAACACTTCCAATCTGCTTTGTATTCAAAAGATGGAGTTATACAATCCAAAATTTTAGCTGTCCCAAAACTCACATAGTCCAAACAGTCCTTCTACCATCTATCTTTCTAATATTTATAGCCTCCAAATAACTACCTCATAACCAACTTTGATTCTGAGTTAAAAACTAACTCATTTCTGCACAAATTATGATGAGTTAATAACTAGCATATTTATGTGCAGAAAAAGTCAACCTACTAACCTTGACTCTATGAGATAGAAGATCACAACTTATACAATGAAACCAAAAATAAACTCGAGACTAACTAAGAAAAACATGACAAAGGAGAATATACAAAGATATAAACATGGTGTTAATTTTCGATATCATGGAAGAGCATGCTAGCTGATTATTTGTTTTTGCTGAATTGGTGTTTTAGCCTTGAATAACTTATATGCTTTGAGCACATCTACCATGAACTTGTACCTGGGAATGATCACATTATCCATTTTTAATTTGGCAATATCTTGGCCATCCTGAATGTTAATCAAATCATGATAGTATGAAGGCATGTCGCAAGCATCTAAGGAAACTGAAATGACATTGAGTCTCCTCATTCTATTTGCATCTGACACCTATACATCTGCTAATTCAGTGTTGACTCTCTTGTGAAAATTGCTTAAGAGCACTTGATTGTCCATTTGCTGAAATTTCTCTTTTACTGATATATCACCAATGATATTCATTGTATCTTCTATTACCTTCATTTTTGTTTGTTCACAAGTTATCAAGAGTTTTTGATACTCATCCAAGCATTGCTTGATATTCTCCAATTTCCAACTTATACTCTTGCACCATGCACTGGATTGATTTTCTTCTTTATGAGAGAATACCTTTTCAGAAATGAGTACATTCATATCTATTTTTGTTATCCTTTGAAATTCTTTCAAAGTATCCTACCAAGACATCTCTTGTTGTTTTACGTTCTTCAATTCTGTTGCAATTTCCTATCCCTATGCATCAAGTTTCATATGAACATCATTGGCCTTCTCATTGAAGTCTAAAGTTTCTGACTTCATTTGATTAATCCACTCCTCTAACATCCTACTCTATTTCTTTCATTTGTGTATATCTTCCATCACCTTCTTCTCAATAATTCCTTCGGTGTGTACCAATGCCGAAGTTGAGGCTAACTCCTATTGTGTATCTAAAGAATCCACAAAAGATTTGATATATGATAAAAGAACCTGTATTTGATGCTTAAGTTGATTATTTGTTTCCTTATCTTTATTTACTTTGTCAACAAGAATAGTTGCTAAAATTTGAAAATTATCATGGACAACTCTGTCATGTGTTGTAGGACCTAAATCTAGCCGTGTCATGTTAAAATCTACCTCATTAGCTTCACTTACATCTTTTTCAACAATTGGCTGGGCTACCTCAACACATAAATTTACTGATGATGGATTAATTACCAATTTGGATGCAACTTTGGTTTTCTTGGGTTTAATTGTCTTGTGGAGTACATTTGCAACTGCATCAAAACTAGGAGCTATCAGTTGGACAATTCTCTTCTTATTCTACAAACTCTGCTATAACGAGAATGATGAAGATGATGGCAATGATTCTTGATTATTTACGAATGCCGCGGTTAAAGATGTTAAGTTATTTGGGAAGAGTGGAGATTGAACTTCAGTATGAACATCATTCATTTCAGCTTCCTCATGAATGGCAAAATCATCAATGTTGGGGTGATGAAATAATGATAGTAGGTGAGAGAGAAGGAATTTGCTAATTATCAACATTGGGAGGATGTTGAGGTGAAATAATTTCTAACTCATCTTCAAGCTCCTAGGAAAGATTCATTGTCTTTCCTTTTGTCTTTGATCTCTTTTTCTTAATGACAGAGCTAAGTTCACATGCCTTTGCAAGATCCTTCCCTTTTTTGGATCTTCTCCATCATCACCTCCTTTGGATATATTTTGGTGTAGACTCATCACTGGGTTTGATCTTTGAGAATTAGCCAGAATGGTAGAACTTCCTTGTGCTCCACTTCCATCTTTTGGGGAATTAGCTTTATATGAAGGTCTAGTTGTTGTAGCCTCAATCCTCTTACTTTTAACCCATTCAAGCGTCCTTCGAACCACATAAGCTGATCTTTCTTGAATTCTTCTTATTTTTGAAATTGACCAATTAATGGGTGGAATTGGAAGAATTTGAATTATTTCAAAGTAAAAACCATTAATCAAATTAGATTCATCATCCTCAATGCCATTCACATTTATTTCAATTCTATAGTTAATTATCTGTTTGATAGTGTGAGATTTTGCCAAGATCTAGAGGCAATAGAAAGCACAAATAAGAGAGACAAAATAGATGATAGGAATAAACTATATTCTATCAAGATGCAAAATATGATCAACTGGATCATTAGAAGATTGTTCAATGATTGCTCGTACAAACAATGTAGATGAGCTTGCTTATATAGGCAAGGCTATATGGATATGTGAGCACACAAAAATGACATGTGACTCAATAAGAAACAAGGGTAGGTAGGAAATAGGTGTGGTAGGTAGGAGAAACAATAAAATATTCCACATGAGGTGGATCAACCACCGAAGGTAGAATTATCACTCCACAATAAGTGGATATGATAAAGTAGTAACAAGATCAACACCATAAAAGGTGGAAATTCTCCTACACACACTATCCCAATGTGGCACAAACACCCAAGTGTCTCATACCCAAACTACTATGAAATGCATTTCCTAAGTGAACTTAAGTAAGGTGTAATAATATCCAAGATGAATAATTATTTACACCAATAGATAGAAAATCTCATCAAGTCCCTTTTCTGCACTTCAAAATCATCTTCATAGTCTTGCCAAAAATCTTCTATATAAGGAAAGTGTTCAAATCCGGCACCAAGATCTAACTCTCCTGTAGCATACCCCTTTCTATCAAAGGGAAAACTCATTTCATAAGGATACAGGTGAATATTTTCTATAGAACTCTCGATACTTTGAGCATCTGAATAACTCTCACAACTATAATAACCGAGTCCAATGGGAAAAGAAATAATACTTTTTCTTTTATTCTGACAAATTTTGTTGACTTGTGCAATCTGCCTGCATAACTCAATGAGGATTAACTTATCTTCAACAAACCTCGGAAACATGAGAGGGCAACCATCATAATCTCCGATCCGAATGTACATGAAATTCAGAAACTGTATAAAGTAACTACCATAGTTCCGAATCAATGCTGCTGCTTCTGAGGATATTCTGAGTCCAATATTACCCTATAGTTCTGTTACTGTCAACATAGTAAAAGAATCATTAACTTGCCTGAAGTGATGATAACTTTCCTCTAGCTATAGCTATGGATGATAATTGTAAATTTGAGTTGCATCATCATAAATGCATTGAGAATTCAATCTTGGCCATTTCTTCATCCCAACAATGGCATAGAAGAGGTATGATGTCATATAGAAGTTATAATTGTTCTTTAGTTTGAGTAGATGATCGCAAATATTATTGCTAATAATCTCAATCCAATTAATAAATTGTATGCTCTCACATATTACACTGATAAACAAGAACATCCACCCTTCCAAGTCATTCAAGTCCTCATTTCCTGTGACCCGGTTCAAGAAAATAACCATATTAGCTATATCCTCCATCAACAGAGACCTGTGAATTATTTTAGGAAGCTGTGTTTTTCCTTTCCTTGGTTTTGCTAACCATTTTCAGGCTATATTATTCAAACACTGGGCTTTACTATTGATAAAGTAATTATCTGCATACTCTCTGTCTACCTCTGTGAATTGGTCTTTGAAAGGCAATCTAAATATTATGGCAATAGAGACTGGATCAAGTTTAGCGACCACATTACCTTCTGCTGTCATAATTTCTTTTGTATCCAAATTAAATGCTTTCATGCATTTCAAAACTAATTTCGGCTATTGGATTGATGTGGGGTACCCTGCTGTGTGAGCTAATCCACTATCTAGTAACGTCCGAGCTATCAAAGTCTTGTCTTTCCTTTCAATCGATTTTGAAAAATTAGAAAGACTCACATTTCCCAACTTAGTATCCCCAATATCTAGAAGTGTGCATTTGAGAATGGGCGCATAATCGGGGCTATGAAACTTGTACTTCATTATGACAAACAAAAATAACACTCACTCAACCTTATTTTAATGTATGCTTGCAACTAGCTTACATCACCAAAATGACACATTTCAAAATAATTCACATGCTCTGTCTATGCATTCACATTATAATTTGGATTATAAGCACAGGCTGCTATATATTAAACATTTCGCATGTATGGTCTATGCCTACACGTTTTGCAACTCGAAGTTCCTTTGCTGTCTGCTGGGAGAGGTTATAAAATTTGATTATACATTTGCCAATTGCATTAGCCTAAAAATTTCAAACATCTTGAATGCATTTCATGCTTCCCCTGCAATCATGGCCTTTAATGGGATGACATTGCTTTAAGACTTTGTTAAACACTGCTCACAACTTGTCTCAACTTCCACATTTATCATGCACCTTTTGTCAAGCAATTCACACCTTTTCTATGCTTCACAATTTCCAGCTTTGCACACAAGTTTTTCTATCAAGCAATTGGTTATGATGCTTATTTTTCCCTAGAGCAGCTGCAATTGCAACATCTAGCTTCCACACTTACGGCGTGCACCACATCCTCCTTTCTGTAGACTTTCCAAGCAAAACTACTAAACTCTAATCTCCATCAACTTCAACCTTTGACCAGAATGACTTTGTGCTGGTTCGATGCTTTTGACACCTACATTCGAAGAACCCGAGGGTAGGGACAAAGGTAATCGAGGAGCTCCAAGAAAACCATTTTCTTGATAACGGAAGCCCCTACTAATCGGCCCTACAATCCTATGGGATATTTGAAGATATTGTTGTGTGCAATGGCGGCATAATAGGAAACACCATGAGCTCTCGATGAATTCAACAAAATCCTCTGAAAACACCATGAGCAGGAGTTGGGGCTGCAAACCAAGCTAATTTTCTAGAACAGTTGGAATGACATCCTCTGGTGACAACTCTTTATTTTTAATGCATCGATGAATGTCTATAACCTGTTCAAAGTTCATGAATTAGTATGGATGAAATGGATTAGTTTCAGCTACTCCAAGCCAATGCACGAATCAAGTAATAACTACGTGAATGGTGAGAGAATCACAACAAGACAACTATGACTATCATGGTTTCAGAACAGATTTGTAATCATGCTCATCCATTCAACGTGCCTACCATTTTCATGTGTATTATCTACCCTGCACAATGTAATTTCCTTATTGCATTTTGTTTAACAAATATGATGCATGCATTACATCAAACAATTCACGTGCATGGTCTGTACTTTTAGCAATCAACTCCTTCCATTTTCTGCGATTTGCCTGTGCATTCTGTTCAACAAGTATCAAGTGTCGATGCTTTTTAACAATTCCCCATATCCACGACATGCATATCAGCCTATCAAAGTGTTAATGGCATGGAAGTTAATTTTACATCTCTCAATTGTAGCATATATACACTATAAGAAAATCTTACAGTAGGCAAAAGTCTCAGATTTTGTAATTACCTCTCCCAGAGTAAGTGTAACGACAACAATTAATGAAATCCCTCTGTCATTTAAAGCTTTGATGAATGTCCATGACTAGTTCAAAAGCTCTCTACTTTGTATGAATGAAATGGAAGGATGACAAATTTGCATTGCAGATTTACATTGTCACTCATTTTGTCTTTGCTTACAAAAATCCATGAGACTGCATTTTATTTGTACATTTTCTTTTTAACTCTTATGGAGAAGGTTAAGAATGCTCCAAAACGGAGCATTTCTAACCTTTCTTGACAAAATGGGGCCACACAAGGTTAGAGATGCTCTGTTTTGGAGCATTTTAAACCTTTTTCTTTTTCTTTTTGAGGTTATGAATATGGGTTAAAAATGCTCGAAAATGGAGCATCCTTAACCACTTCTTTCAAAGACTATGATCTCGACCTCAGAAACCATTGACCACAGAGGAGAATAAAGGAGAAATGAAAATGACATTTTTTGACAAGTATTTTTTTCCTCAAATGACCACAAATATTAAAATAATTTAAAATATTAAATTATCTTTTGAAAAATAATTTAAATATTTTAAATTTAATTCCCAAACTTAGGAAAGATGGCCATATCTTCCAAATGGTAGGGAGTTAGGCTCTGAAATTTGAAACACACGTTGATGGTAGGGAAATGAGCCAACATCATCATTTCTTCCTCATGAAAATACCTAGGATGAGAGATTTTAATCATTTTTGGGTGAGGGACATCAAAATTTAAAAGTTTAATATATGATAAACTATGAATTGGGTTCAGACGAAAATTAGCCACATGACACAAAATGATGCTTAGAAAATGTCTATCAAATTATTCTCCTCAATTCTTGGTAATTTTCAAAAATCATCCATTTTTTATATTTTGACAGACAACAACCTCGAGTCACATGCTCACTGCTTACGTATAAACACCTATTGGATCTTCACTCAACATTGAGACTGATTTGAAATTCAAATATTAGGCATACCAAAAATGGGGAAACAAGACTAAAGGTAATATATTTCATTTGAATTCTGGTGAGAAGACATGTTTGATTGCACAGATTGATGAAAGTTGGCTATGGCATAAGAGGCCATGTCATGTGAATTTTGATTGCATTGTGAAAACTAGTTCTACTAAGATAGTTAGAGATATACCTAAGAATGTGAAGCCCTATAATCCGGTATGTAAGGAATGTCAAATGGGGAAATGGGTTAGAACTTCTTTGAAGAGTATACAAGACAAATCTAATGATATTGATTTGTGTGGCCTTGCTAGAATAATTTTTTTTCAAGGTGATAGATATTTTATGCTAATCATTGATGACTATTCTAGAATGATGTGGGTTACTTTTCTTAGGGAGAAGTCTGAGGCTTTTGAAAAGTTTAAAGTCTTTAAAGATAAAGTTGAGATAGAGATAGGTTTGAATATTAAATGCTTAAGATCAGATCATGGTGGAGAATCCACATCCAATGAATTAACAACTATTGTGAGAAGAATGGGATAAGGAGACAGTTGTCTGCACCCCAAACACCTCAATAAAATGGAGTTGTGGAAAGGAAAAACAAAACTGTCTTGGATGCAGTTAGTTCTATGATGGTGGAAGCTAATCTGCCTCATGTCTACTAGAGAGAAGCTGTGAGAATGACAATATACACATTCAACAAAGTTCATATCAAAAGAGAAACCGGTAAGACACCTTATGAGTTATGGTTTGGTCATACACCAACAATTAAGTATTTTAGAATCTTTGGTAGTAAATACTATATCAAAAGAGATGATTCCATTGGAAAGTTTGATTCTAGATGTGATGAAGGAATATTTCCTGGTTATTCTAATGAAAGAAAACTATATAGATGTTATAACAAAAGATTGCAGAGAATTGTGGAGAGCACTAATGTCAAGGTAGATGAGCATAACAAAAGTCAAATAAGAGCTTAAGAGAAGGAACTGGCGATAGAAATGATTATATCTGAACCAATAGCACCTACACTGGAACAAAATGTTGAACCAGGTACTCTAGCAGTATCAAAAAATTCAACAATGACTGAAGAACAAAGCAGAGAAACAGAAAACCAAAAGATTCCTAGGTATGTGAGGTTGAATCATTCAGAAGATGAGATCATTAGAGATAAGAATAAAGGAGTGATGACAAGAAGGATGTTGGGAGATAATGAAGTATGTTTAATTTCTGAAATTGAATTAGTATCAGTAATTGAAGCATGGAAAGATGAATGTTGGATGAAAGCTATGGAAGAAGAATTAGATCAGATAGAAAAGAATAACACATGGACTTTAGTTCCCTAGCCTAAAAATAAGAATGTTATTGGAACTAAATGGGTTTTTAGGAATAAATTGAATGAATATGGACAAGTTGTAAGAAATAAATCTAGATTGGTTTGTAAAGGATATTCTCAAAAGGAAGGAATTGATTATGATGAAACCTTTGCACCGGTAGCTAGGATTGAAGCTGAGAGATTATTTCTTACTTATGCTGTACATAAAAACTACAAGGTTTATCAAATGGATGTTAAGTGCGCTTTTCTGAATGGAGACATTGAAGAGGAAAATTATATTGATAAACCTGATGGTTTTTCACTTTCAAATGATAAAAACATGGTTTGCAGGTTAAAAAAGGCTTTATATGGATTAAAACAGGCAGCTAGACCTTGGCATGCAAGGTTGGATAAATATCTTTTGAAGCTTGGATTCACTAAAGGTAATGCTGAC